>NC_091120.1:126671987-126971987 GCF_040183065.1 Periplaneta americana
ACGTCACTTACATGAACTAATGAACTCCTTAGCCAAATGCCTGCCAGGGTTAACTCAATTTAAAACAGTTGTAAATCAAGAACCGAAAAGAAAACATATCATGTGCCTGACGTTAAACTGTTGTTTTAAATTTATTTATTTACTTGTTTTTATTTATTTATTATTTATTTATTCTGGTGTAGTTAAGGCCATTAGGCCTTCTCTTCCATAGCGCCAGAAATACAAATAAAGTAATAGAAATATCAAACTATAAACAAAGTAAAACCCAACGAAAATATAATTCCTTCTCCTCTTTCTGATCAGTTTCAGCATCGAATCAATATACAGTACACACACACACATATATATATATATATATATATATATATATATATATATATATAATTTATATTGGAAGATTTTTTTACCTCCTCACTGCTGTACACCCACTTATATCATACCCAGTTCTTTTTTTTAATATAACTTGAAACTATATCTCATAAATTCAGAACATATTACATTTTTTCTAATTTTATACACAGAATACAGATATAATATAAACTCGCAATAAGTCATTTTTTAACATAAAGACTAATATTCTGAGAAAGGTATAGGCTTACCGATATTTTAGAAATTAAGAGATTTTTATTTCCACAACGCTTAACATACTAAATTTGCAATGTGAACATCAATATTTTGAGAATTAATACGTTATTTTCAGTGGGCTTATGTACATTTACATACTACATTAGCAACATGACAAAAGTATCATTGAATTGGTTATTGATATGTGTCAAATCTTTTTTTTTCACTTCTTTGTATAAAATATAGGCCCTAGTTGAGGATGTGAAAAACACGCAGTTTTTAAGTTAACGTCTGCAACTTCGAGCGACTGTCCTTGAGCTTCATTTTAATATGGCCATTACAAATGCTAGTGGCATTGAAATTGCAGTTGCTTAAAATTGAATGAGTATCCTAGCAATACGTGGAATAAAAACATCTCCTTTTATTTTTGCAGTTAATATTGCCAATTGTATTACGTTTCGTAAGAGTTTTTCACACCAATTCTTATTCGTGCATAATTTTGGTGGGTCAATATTTCGCAATAGTACTATTGGTTATTCATTATTAAGTAAATTATGTGATAGCAATCCTTGTAGTTTCAAAGAATTCTACAATTCAGTTGTATAAAACAGTTTGCTCACTATCTACAAAACTGCATCTAGGAATTCATAATACGGTCCTGGACTGCGTAAAGATACTTATTGCATGAATGGTCTAGTTTTAGCCTTCGCGATCTGTAACAACAATGTAATTTAATTTCGTGTTAAAATTTCCAAGGCCTCGTGAAAGTCGATGTTGAATACAACAGACAATAATAAAGAACAATTGACTGTAGAAGATTTTGTATTTTAATATTATACATGAAGATTTGATCTATTTATTTTTATATTTTACTAGCTGAAAGCACCCGGCGTTGCCTAGGTTTTCCTTCCTACTTCTATTTTCAATTAAACTGGTTATTAAATTTTCGGAAATCTCGGAAACCTAACTATACACAACCAAAACGAATTGTCTTTACTAAGCTTTCCTCGCCTATAAAGATGAATCTTTACTTAACGTCACTTACATGAATTAATTAACTCCTTAGCCAAATGCCTGCCAGGGTTAACTCAATTTAAAACAGTTGTAAATCAGGCACCGAAAAGAAAACATTTCATCATGTGCCTGACGTTAAACTGCCGTTTTAAATTTATATATTTATTTGCTTTTATTTATTTATATATTTGTTCTGGTGCAGTTAAGGCCATTAGGCCTTCTCTTCCACACCTTCAGAAATACAAATAAAGCAATAGAAAAATCAAACTATAAACGAAGTAAAACCCAACGAAAATATAATTCCTTCTCCTCTTTCTGATCAGTTTCAGCATCGAATCAGTATATACATATATAATTTAATTTATATTGGAAGATTTTTTACCTCTTGACCGCTATACACCAACTTATATCATACCCAGTTTTTTTTAGTATAACTTGAAACTATATCTCATAAATTCAGAACATATTATATCAATTCTAAATTTATACACAGAATATAGATACAATATAAACTCACAATAAGTCATTTTTTAACATACAGACTAAGGACCGTATTCATAGACATTCTTAGCGCGGGCTTCCGGTGAATTATCAGCGAACTAACGTTTTTCGTATTCATAAACCAGTGTTAGCGATATGATATGAATCCCGTACAAGTAACCAGTCGATAGCTGGGATTAGTTTAGCACGCTCGTAGCGCACGCTAGTGAAATGTCTATGAATAGCACCTTAATATTCTGAGAAACGTATAGGCCTACTGGTATTTTAGGAATTAAGAGATTTTTATTTCCACAACGCTTAACATACTAAATTTCCAATGTGATTATACAGATATAATTTCGCAGCAACACATTTTCGGACGTGAACAACAATATTTTGAGAATTAATACAATGTTATTTTCAGTGGGCTTATGTACATTCACGTACTACATTCACAACATGACAAAAGTATCATTGAATTGGTTATTGATATGTGTCAAATCTTTTTTTTCACTTCTTTGTATAAAATATAGTTGAGAATGTGAAAAACACGCAGTTTTTAAGTTAATGTCTGCAACTTTGAGCGACTGTCCTTGAGCTTCATTTTAATATGGCCATTACAAATGCTAGTGGCATTGAAATTGCAGTTGCTTAAAATTGAATGAGTATCCTAGCAATACGTGGAATAAAAACATATCCTTTTATTTTTGCAGTTAATATTGCCAATTCTTTTACGCTTCGTATGAGTTTTTCACACCAATTCTTATTCGTGCATAATTTTGGTGGGTTAATATTTCGCAATAGTACTATTGGTTATTCAATATTAAGTAAATTATGTGGTAGCAATCCTTGTAGTTTCAAAGAATTCTACAATTCAGTTGTATAAAACAGTTTGCTCACTATATACAAAACTGCATCGAGGAATTCATAATACGGTCCTGGACTGCGTAAAGATACTTATTGCATGAATTACCTAGTTTTAGTCTTCATGATGTGTAACAACAATGTAATTTAATTTCGTGTTAAAATTTCCAAGGCCTCGTGAAAGTCGATGTTGAATACAACAGACAATAATAAAGAACAATTGACTGTAGAAGATTTTGCATTTTAATATTATACATGAATATTTGATCTATTTATTTTTGCTTTTTATATTTTTAATTAATCTAACTTCCATTTGCACAATTTTAATGTAGCCTATGTTCTTCTCCTGGTTATGAAGGTTAAATGAGCAAACTTTGGCACATATCGGTCAAAGCGTGTAGATTTGTATAGAGAACATACACACACATACATACCCACATTCAATTTTATATATTAAGATAATTTTAATTAATTTAACTTCCATTTGCACAATTTTAATGTAGCCTATGTTCTTCTCCTGGTTATGAAGGTTAAATGTGCAAACTTTGGCACATATTGGTCAAAGCGTGTAGATTTGTATAGAGAACATACATACATACATACATACATACATACATACATACATACATACATACATACATACATACATACATACATACATACAACATACATACATACACACCTACATACCCACATTCAATTTTATATATTAAGATTACATATTTGAGTGAGCTACGGTGATGTATACTTAATAGGTAACAGTTCTATGTAGTGCACAATACTCCATATTGAATAATTAACAAACCAACATCTTTAGCATGACTTCTTGTGGTTTGTAGGCCATCTCAAACTCCAAACTCCACCCCTCTGAGCGCGAGATCTTATATACTCGGCCAGTTATGGCCGAATGTTACAATTAAAACAATTAACAACATAGGTATTTCAGTCGTAACGTCATACAACACCAGATGAAGTAATAATTGAAATAAGACTATTTGGTCTAGGGAGCATCAGTTTTCGTTGGCAAGAATAATTCGTTTAACATGTTTGTAAATTAGTCTTGAATACGTTACACTGCTGGAAAAGTTTTTCTTCCTGAGATTTAAGAGCCTCCACAACCAATTAAAAACTTAGGTAGGTACTTATAGTAGTACATCCGTTATCAAAACACGTTTTAAATAATATAGGACAGTACAACACCTTATTTCAAATGGTATCGTTTGGTGACTTATGCCTCAGGGCTAAAGAGCGCCCTGTAGCATGATTTCCTGTGGAGTATTAAATTTGAAACAGGAACAGTGTCAGCGGAATACATGGTCAAGAAGCGCAATACAATCCCAGCTTGCGAAGTTATATAAGTTAAAGTTATATAATTAAATTCACAAAGTAACTGATTATACTAATTCGATTAATTAAAATGTGTCTCAGTGAAACGTACAGCAGAGTTCGTATAGGTCAGTTTCTGTCAGATGCGTTTCCAATTCACTGTGGGCTGAAGCAAGGAGATGCACTATCACCTTTACTTTTTAACTTTGCTCTAGATTCTAGAATATGCCATTAGGAAAGTCCAAGATAACAGAGAGGGTTTGGAATTGAACGGGTTACATCAGCTGCTTGTCTATGCGGATGACGTGAATATGTTAGGAGAAAATCCACAAATGATTAGGGAAAACACGGGAATTTTACTGGAACCAAGTAAAGAGACAGGTTTGGAAGTAAATCCCGAAAAGACGAAGTATATGATTATGTCTCGTGACAAGAATATTGTACGAAATGGAAATATAAAAATTGGAACAACAGTAACAAATATAAATGATACTCGGGAAGAAATTAAACACAGAATAAATATGGGAAATGCGTGTTATTATTCGGTTGAGAAACTTTTATCATCCAGTCTGCTGTCAAAAAATCTGAAAGTTAGAATTTATAAAAGAGTTATATTACCGGTTGTTCTATATGGTTGTGAAACTTGGACTCTCACTTTGAGAGAGGAACATAGGTTAAGGGTGTTTGAGAATAAGGTGGTTAGGAAAATATTTGGGGCTAAGAGGGATGAAGTTACAGGAGAATGGAGAAAGTTACACAAAACAGAACTGCACGCATTGTATTCTTCACCTGACATAATTAGGAACATTAAATCCACCAGACGTTTGAAATGGGCAGGGCATGTAGCACGTATGGGCGAATGCAGAAATGCATATAGAGTGTTAGTTGGGAGGCCGGAGGGAAAAAGACCTTTAGGGAGGCCGAGACGTAGATGGGAAGATAATATTAAAATGGATTTGAGGGAGGTGAGATATGATGATAGAGACTGGATAATCTTGCTCAGGATAAGGACCAATGGCGGGCTTATGTGAGGGTGGCAATGAACCTCCGGGTTCCTTAAAAGCCAGTAAGTAAGTAAGTAAGTAGCTGATTATATTTCAAGAATTTATAAAAATTTCAAGAATATATTTATAAAATATGTATGCTTATTGCTTTTCTAAGTACATCAAAGATACTGTATTTTTTCTAGATCATATACTTAAAATTTGTACGATTTAATTTAATTGTAATTTATTCTAATTCTAATTTATTCACAATTTACATTTGAAATGATACATGTGAATTGATACCCGAAATGAGCATATGCTCGTGCTCGGGTATAGTCCAGTAGTCTACATAAAAAGTAAATAAGATGCTTAGCCAACGTTATAGAGTTTGTCGCGCGTGTGGTAAATCACTGGCTACGATAAACGTATTCTTACGCCATAGATCATTGGTGGACCAATCGCACTGGTCCAGTAGAACAAAGCATGCATTTTAATTGGTTAAATTATATCACGCATTGTTCGAACTCTTTTCTTACGCGTAGTCTCATTAAAGCGACTTATCACTATATTGCATTGAATCGGATTAAATATAATAGATGTTTGATTAAGACGACATCTATAAGCACGTAAACTCAAAAGGGGTTTTAAGCCTATCTCACCTGGTGGATGGCGTGGTCGGTACCCCGGGCGGGAAACCGATAACGAAACATAAAAAGTGTTGGTGAGGAGATTCTGAAGTAGTTGAGACTTACGGAGAGTGTTAATCAGGTCTTTGAAGTGAAGAAGCAGACGGTAGCGTTATGGCGTCAGCGTCAGCGTCAGCCCATGAAATATCTTGTAACTTATATGTACCTTTTGCAAATACATAATAAATCAAGTAGAGTTTTCATTTGTAATCAATTCAGACTAAGTTTAATAACCATATAGTTATCCTATAGTATCCTGAGAGCTCCAGCTCTTCCAGTAAAATCCTTTCCATTGTTGGGTAAAATGGTGGTGTCAGAAATCCTGATGAGTGTGAGCAGAAGTCGAACGCAGTAGCCATCCGGTTAGCAATTAATGCGACCTAAGTGACGGTCGCACAACAGTGACAACCTTCTTCCAGCTGAGAGTAACAACCTTCAGTTCTTACAAATATATTCTATTTCAGACGCTGTTAGGTCTAACATAATATCAAGCTTAAAAGGAGAATTAATCGAACAACTCCAGAAACTATTGTATGATAATAACAGTTACATTCATAGTTCTAAATACAACTTTGAAAGTAATTCAGGAGCAAACGATTTATAATTGATAATAAATTAATTATTCACTAACAATAACAAAGCTGAATTTGGAAATATAACAGATTTAAGTCAATGATATTTATTTATAACAAGTGCAGCGAATTGCGCGGGTACGGCTAGTGGCAAAAATAAATTTAAACGATGATGATAAAACTCATATTTTACCTCCTTCGCACTTCTCATAAATAATAGCTTTGGTAATTGTGACTGTAATCGTGTAATCAATTACAAAATGTTCACCTCTGATAAGAACAAAGTGAAGAGCACATAGCCTATATATATATATATATATATATATATATATATATATATATATATAGCCTATACATAATAATAATGATAATAATAATAATAATGTTTTATTTTCGCTGGCAGAGTTAAGGCCATAAGGCCTTCTCTTCCACTCAACCAGCCTTAATCAATACAATACATATTTAAATTACGAATATTTACACTACACTTAAAAGGTTCTCCAGCAATATTCTTCAGTTAAGTTTTAACGACTAGTAGACTTCATATTTATTTAAGTTTAGATAAACCTATAAGATAAAGTAGTAACTTAATTTATGAGGTAATTTAATTCAATCAATTATAATTAATTTGAGATTTGAGATAGCTAGTAAAATGATGAAAATTAATTTAATATAAGCTTACTATAACTATGTTACAGGGAGAAAAAAAAAAATATATATATATATAAATCTAAAATATATTTCTATAATGAGAATATTAATGTAATTGCCATTAGAGGTTTTGTAAATCTATTTAGAGAAATTAATGATAATAAGAATAGACAGATGTCCGTTGTACTTAGCTGATGATATGCGGATAAATTTTGAAAACGAGAAGCCAAATAGATTGGGGTAGCGGTGCGCAGAATTTGAAATAAGAGAACAAGAGAACGCAGGGCTCGTCGATCGCTTAGCCTTAGCCAAGACAGAGTTTGGAAAGACGGGGAAACATGATCATAGTTACGAATATTACAAATATAACGGACGCACGCATACACATATACATACATACATACATACATACATACATACATACATACATACATACATACATACATACATACATACATACATACATACATACATACATACATATATTATTGTATGATCTTACTGTTCTCTTCCATTGGTCGCTTTCTTTTGAAAAAGATCTTGAAATAATTAGCGACAGACCTTTTCATAACAACAGCTTAATATTACTAATACTTCGATCGATAAATAAAAAACCAAAACCCAGCACTTACAAAAAATCAACTGCTGGTCTGATATTAAAAATCGGTTAGCCTTTTCTTATATTTTTTTGGGTATTTTTTAATAGTATGAGTATTACAATACTTCTTGTGTAAAATGTTTAATAAATAACCAGATTTACTTCAATGGACAATATCTCGAAAACAGGTTTCTGTCGCTTGGTCTCTTATTGAAACCCTGTCCAATTCGTTGTTGTGATGTTTGATATGTCATTGCCTCAATGTAATGGTTCGAATTTTGTTATTTTTGTTCCTATAGTAAAATGACTTCGAAGTTCTTCCAATTATTAAAATAAATTAAACTTCAAATTTCGGCTACAACTATACTATAAAGCTCTTTAATATTTTAGGACTGTAAAAACTATACTATTTACTATATTTAAATTGCTTTGTGAATTCAGAAAAATGACAGAGGATGAAATTAAAAAATGTTCTGATTTAGATGTTACCCTTCAAATTAATAAAGAAAGTGCAAATCTTAAACTTAACCAATGAGCTGATAACATTCAGAACTTTGAGCAATGGCAATGATGGCGTTTCAGGAACTGATATAATAAAAAAACTTGACCTATATTGCACAAAATAACTTGACGTCATCATTTGCTAATCTGTTTATAGCTTCGAGAATTTTTCTCACATTACCTGTGAATGTAGCATCAGGTGAAAGGGGTTTTTCAAACTCAAACTTATTAAAACATATTTAAGAAAAACAATGACTCAAGAAATGATTTAGCATTACTTACTTACTTACTTACTTACAAATGGCTTTTAAGGAACCCGAAGGTTCATTGCCGCCCTCACATAAGCCCGCCAGCGGTCCCTATCCTGTGCAAGATTAATCCAGTCTCTATCATCATACCCCACCGCCCTCAAATCCATTTTAATATTATCCTCCCATCTACGTCTCGGCCTCCCTAAAGGTCTTTTTCCCTCCGGTCTCCCAACTAACACTCTATATGCATTTCTGGATTCGCCCATACGTGCTACATGCCCTGTCCATCTCAAACGTCTGGATTTTAAGTTCCTAATTATGTCAGGTGAAGAATACAATGCGTGCAGTTCTGTGTTGTGTAACTTTCTCCATTCTCCTGTAACTTCATCCCGCTTAGCCCCAAATATTTTCCTAAGCACCTTATTCTCAAACACCCTTAACCTATGTTCCTCTCTCAGAGTGAGAGTCCGAGTTTCACAACCATATAGAAGAACCGGTAATATAACTGTTTTATAAATTCTTTCAGATTTTTGGACAGCAGACTGGATGATAAGAGCTTCTCAACCGAATAATAACACGCATTTCCCATATTTATTCTGCGTTTAATTTCCTCCCGAGTGTCATTTATATTTGTTACTGTTGCTCCAAGATATTTGAATTTTTCCACCCCTTCGAAGGATAAATCTCCAATTTTTATATTTCCATTTCGTACAATATTCTCGTCACGATACATAATCATATACTTTGTCTTTTCGGGATTTACTTCCAAACCGACCGCTTTACTTGCTTCAAGTAAAATTTCCGTGTTTTCCCTAATCGTTTGTGTATTTTCTCCTAACATATTCACGTCATCCGCATAGACAAGAAGCTGATGTAACCCGTTATAGAAAATGAGTTGTGCGACTTATTAGACTTATCAGATTTGATTGATGAACTGGGAAAATAGAAAGCAAGAAGAGCGCTGTTCTAATGTACTAATTAACAGTTGCTTCTGTTTGATAAATGTTTTACATTTTCTATTTTTATAACTTCAAATATAGTAAATAGTGTATGTACAACTATTTATGGATTTTTCTTGGTCAATTAACATGATTGTCACAAAAAAACATACTAATAGGCTTCCATGAGTTGGGTTAAGCTGTGAATGTACTCGCGATGTGCATCGTTTAGGATTGCCAATTATATCTAGCACGCAGGCGTGCAATACCTAACCCAGAACCGGCCTTGTATGTATGTATGTATGTATGTATGTATGTATGTATGTATGTATGCGTTCGCACATAAGGTTCTTTGTAGCTATGTGTATTTGTGTGCAGTATTGTGTAGGCCTACATTGTGTCGATCAATACTTCGGAGGTAGGTAGGGTAGAGCCTACCTACATTGTTGAGCAGAAATATATATTTGTGTCCTTGTTTTGTCTGTACGTGTAAACTTGGAAGTGAATCTATGCTGGCCACCTCAACAAACTGAACTGACTGGACTTCGTGGACTCGCTATTGGGTCAATCTCACTCCTCAGTGACAGGGGAGAGATAACATAATAAAGAGAAAGACACGATTAATTAGAGCAAACCCTTCTCAACTAACTGCCTCTTGTTCCCACGGGTCACCCTGCCTTCTCCCTGCTTGCTTATGTAATGCGCTTGCACATCTCCAGAGTTGCTCCAGGCAATAATACACTCCAAACTGATCCTTCCAACAGGGGTGTGCAATGTGGAGTAACAGTAGTCAGCTTGGCGCAGAATTCTTGAATATTTTAAATAAATCTGACGTCATTTGTCTCATTTTATTCAACAATTACATCTTATACCTCTATTGAGGTTCTGGCTGATATGCATGCACATGTACCCAGGCAGTACATCTCAGTTGACGATATGTCTTAGAGGAAAAACAATTGTTTGTACACATCTGAAGTCTGATTAGTGTAGTACTAGTCAGCGATGTATGCAATGTAGGGGAAAAGCAACTGGCCACTCTATCTCATTATCTCCTGACTTAGTTGCCTCATGAGTGATGCCTTATTGGTATCATGAGGTTGAAACCTGTATTCGTACAGCTAACTAAAGCAGGCCTCCAGAACTGCAGCTCCTGAGAGCACTGCTATACTCCCTTTTCTTACCCCACCCACCTTTTCTACCAGCGCCATCATTACGTTCTAGTTACGCTCGGCTGCATTAACATTCATTCGCGGCGGCAGATATACAATACGCTATCAAGAATTTACAGATGAACAGATAATAAAATCCTTAGGAACATAACTTTAGAAAGTGAGAGAAAAATGAATGAGGGAAATGAATAAATTAAAAGATATGTAAAATAAATTTTAAAATGTATGTGTGCTAATAATGTAAGAAGATGTATCTATGTGTATCGTCCTATTACTAGTAAAGCCGATTAAATCCACTTTTTGTGTAAAATAAGTTAAGTACAGTCCCTGACATGTCTTTCCGTACTCTGTATTCTACTAAAATGAAATAAGTCCGAAATGTTGCATGCAGGCAACAAATCAATTACTTTATTTGAAGAATTTATTATGATTTTTCGTGCATTAATAAAGTTTTAATTCCTGTTTTTACAAAACTTGTATTACTGGTCTTAACTGGTTTTACTGATAATAGGACGATAAATAAATTGTACGTTGATAAGTGAGTGATAGCTATATGACCGGATGTCAATGCTGTCATTCAACAATGTAACGCACTCCAGCCAAATAAATAAATCTATACTAATAATAAATCTGTAGCCAAAATTTTTTCTGGTAATTTTCGATTTTCTAAAAATAATTGGTGTTAACATGTATAATTAACCATCCTGAAACCGAAAATCGCTTTTTCTTAATTTTTGTTTGTATGTCTGTCTGTCTGTCTGTCTGTCTGTCTGTCTGTCTGTCTGTCTGTCTGTCTGTCTGCATGTTTGTTACCTTTTCACGCGACAATGGCTGAACGGATTTCAATGAAAATTGGAATATAAATTAAGTTCGTTGTAACTTAGATTATAGGCTATATGGCATTCAAAATACGTTATTTAAAAGGGGGTTATAAGGGGGCCTGAATTAAATAAATCGAAATATCTCGCTTATTATTGATTTTTGTGAAATATGTTACATAACAAAAGTTTCTTTAAAAAAGATTTCTGATAAGTTTTATTCTCTAAAAAATTTGATAGGACTGATATTTAATGAGATAAATGAGTTTTAAAATTAAAATAACTGCCATCTAAGGCGGTGTATTGAAATAAAAAACAAATGACTTCGTCTATAAGGGGCCTTGGACACAACAATGGAAAGCTATGAAACATAGCCTACAGACAATGTTTCTGTGTTTGTATGAAGTAATATCAGAAGCTAAATTAACCGATTTGTATAATTAATCATTATTTCATCATTGGAAAGTGTAGTTTCTCTGGATGGACATAATGCTATAATGTTATTACAGTAACTTGTGAGTGAATTGAGGACAGGTAAGATTAAAATAGCTTCTTATACACAGAAAACTTGATAGGATATTCTGTATATTCATTTCCTGTATTTCTTAAAATAATGTTTATGAACATATTCATTTTTATCTTAGAGAATTAACGAACAACGAGAGTGTATTGATTTAGTATGCAGTAATAGTACGTTAGCTTAGCAATCCATTATTTTATAATTCAAATTTTAACTATGCTCAATTGAATCGTGTTAAAATACATAAAATATATATGCAATAAATGCAATGCAAAAAAATTTGGTAATGAGCCAAGCAGATTATGTTGCGCTGTTGTAAAAGCTGTTCCTCCTGAGATTCAAGAGCTCCCACAACAAATTAAAAACTTTCTAATTCGAGTACATCCGTTATCAACACACTTTTTACATAAAATAATATAATATAATATAAACATAATAATAAATCTGTAGCCAAAATTTTTCTGTAAATTTTCGCTTTTCCAAAAATAATTGGTAATAACAATTAATAACATGTTAAGGGAATTGTCATTGCACCAAATGAGTGGTCTCTGGATCAAAATGATCGCATTTTAATATTTTAAATACAATTTAAATTAAGTAACATATTAAACGATTTATCCTTCTATCAAACACGAATGTTCCCTGGATCAAACGTCCTATTTTAATTATGTAATTACTTTATATTTATTTCTAACGGGTGCAGCGGAGCGAACGGCTACGGCTAGTAAGTAAATAAGTAAGTAAGAAAGTAAGAAATTAAGTAAGTAAATAAATAAATAAATAAATAAGTAAATAAATCAGTAAATAAATACCACCTCGGAAAGTTTCATTAACTCCTATAAAAAAAGGATACCTTGAGAAACTTTCATTTCTCTCCTATATGTTGAATCTTGCAACATACAAACCATAGGCAAGCAGCTTTATTGCATTGTCACTATTGTTATGTATTTATTTATTGTTTTATTAGTGGCTCAAGTTACCCAGGAAATGGGTATACTTGAGCCACCCATTTAGAAATGCTATGTGGTGCAAGTTAAACTTCATATGAGGTTACTTGAGTTTTTTTTATTGGGTTATTTTACGACGCTGTATCAACATCTAGGTTATTTAGCGTCTGGATGAAATGAAGGTGATAATGCCGGTGAAATGAGTCCGGGGTCCAGCACCGAAAGTTACCCAGCATTTGCTCGTATTGGGTTGAGGGAAAACCCCGGAAAAAACCTCAACCAGGTAACTTTCCCCGACCGGGATTCGAACCCGGGCCACCTGGTTTCGCAGCCAGACGCGCTGACCGTTACTCCACAGGTGTGGACGATTACTTGAGTTAATAAAACCTTAAATGATAACATTTTATAGATTTGGGTACAGTATATATGTAGTTTATTATCTTTAGCTATATTCTATAATTCACTGAGATAATATGCACACATGATTTTCTTTTCTTTAATTCCAAAATTTGAATAAAAAAATTACAAAAATCACAGAAACGAAAACATCTAAACACCTGACTTACGGGAAATAAATCCTAACTAAATAACTTATAGGTAAGAATTACTGCAACATCACAGATGATGAAATATGTGTGAATCGGTGTCTTCCCCTGACAACAACTGGATCTTGCAAAACTTCCACAATGTCTTTCCCTTCAAAGTTCCATACATCATCAATAGCAGGGAACAGGAAAGTTTTGGCACACTTGCAACTTTTCCTCATTAATTTACAAAGGTATGTATCATCGTTCACTGACTGTATGAGTCCAACATAAAACTTATTTACTGCCTTCTTTGATGGAGCTGAAAATGAAATTTTTCCCACACTGAAGTCTCCAACCTTCAAATTCATGGTTTCAGTGCTTAGAGCATTTTGGATGTATACTTCTCTATCTACTTCATTATTCTCAGTTTCAGCTCCATTTTCTGATGCTGGATCAGAATCACTCTTTGCCTGAAAGCACGTTTCATTTACACTCTTTCCAGCTTCGACATTGAGTCTCTTTTTCTCTTCTTTGAAGTTGAAGATTCAAATCTTATCTCCCTAAGATACTTCTCAAATGAATCAGACAGTCGATGAGCAATGTGTTCTGTTGAACCTGGTAGTCGCTTCAGTACTTCTTCTGGATTTAGTGGAAAGATGCCAGTGCCTCGAAAACCTGACTGTAAGTTTTTTGCTATTGCAGGTTCGAGTTTTTTCAGCGTCTGATTGAGAAGTCGTGGGAAAACACTTTTCGGGATTGTACCCTTATTCTTTGTCTTCACTCCTGAAGGCACTGACGCCAGCAAATCTTCAAAGGCCTGAAGAATGCTACATCTAGGGGTTGACACATGTGGGTACTGTTAGGTGGAAGGAGAATAAAATGGTTCTGAATGTGTTACTTGCGAAAGAACATGATGATTAAAGGTGGAGGAGAAAACACATATACATTCTAGAATTTGGAAAGGCAGCTGTCTTGAGAGTATAGGTATTGCTTAGTTGTTTTCGTCGAATGTGTAATGGCACTTCACCAGCTGATATAAGTATGCTGGTGGTGGGACTAGTTCTATATGCTCCCAAAGCTATACGTAGAACTGAAGTCTGTATTGCTCTCTTGCTATCATAATATTAATACTCGATCACAACGCGATAACACGCTAGAAATTCCACTTCACACATCATCTCTGTATTCCTCATCTTTCACTGTTGCTACCTCTCATCACTGGAACTCTCTGCCGCCTGAATTCAAGGGCTGCCGAACATTGAAATCTTTCAAATCCAAGTTAGAAAATTATCTTATGACGAGTTACCAAACTAACTTACTATTATGACAAGTGTTGTATTGCATGTTTCCAACACCTGTGGAGTAACGGTCAGCGCGTCTGGCTGCGAAACCAGGTGGTCCGGGTTCGATTCCTGGTCGGGGCAAGTTACCTGGTTGAGGTTTTTTCCGGGGTTTTCCCTCAACCCAATACGAGCAAATGCTGGGTAACTTTAGGTGCTGGACCCCGGACTCATTTCACCGGCATTATCACCTTCATATCATTCAGACGCTAAATAACCTAGATGTTGATTCAGCGTCGTAAAATAACCCAATAAAATAAAAATAAAAAAAATAAAAAAGCATGTTTCCAAGTATTCACTTTTTTATGTTCTAGTGATATTTAACTTATTTTATATTTTTGTTTTCATATTTTCCGATAATGGTATATCTCTAATGTGATAAGTTGAGCTATATATAATCCTAATTTTCCTTACTGTGTGTACTTAAAATATTGTATCCATTGTATGCTTTGTACTGCACTATTTTATTACTACTATTAGTATTATTATTACTATTAGGCCTATTATTATTATTATTACTATTCTTATTTTTATCATTATTATTATTATCATTATTATTATCAATAATTGTCTTATTTTTTAAATACTTTGTATGCCTCATTTATTTTGATCTGCTGTTCATATTTTATTATGCTTTTTTCTTTCTTTCTGTATGTTATGTCTGATTTCTTCTTACTTGTTGTTTACATTTTACTACTATTATCTTATTCAGTTTTGTGTGAAATTGTAGTGTACTTTGTAAATTTGTAGTTTTTTTGTAACACAGTTTTTACTTCTGGTTGAGTGTTAGAGAAGGCCGTGTGGCCTTAACTCTGCCAGGTTAAATAAATCATTATTATTATTATTATTATTATTATTATTATTATTATTATTATAAATGCTACGCTGCGCTGCAACTCGGTTCAGTAGGTTCTCCATTAAAAAAAATGATTGAATGGAAAATGTAATACAGATATTCTTTCAATTCTTCGTATAAGGCAACCGAAAATACGGTAGTTTAATTGATTCGTTATTGACATAAATAATATGGTCGAGTTAGACGTTCCTGGATTCTCTTCGTGTGAAGCATGAAGAATGACATTTCAGAGGTAAGAGTACATTTAAACTGTAACACATAAGAAGATACAGTTTGGTATGGAGGAAAAGGATTGGTACAATTTGTGTGGAATCCTACCATGCTAAATCCGTGCCCCAACAGTTCACCGAGGGTCGAGGCTGTCCAGCGGACCGCTGGCCTCATGTTCATATACCTCAGAAAAGGTGAACGAGTGGGGGCAAGTGTGATTAGTATGATCCTCTAAAAACGTTATAACTGGCTTTCGAAACCAGGTTTTGCTACTCACCATCTCCAAACTCATCAGATGCTGGGTGAGCACCAGTCGCATACTTTGATCGAAATTACATGAGATAATTCCTTCCCTCATGAAGATTCGACCCAGTACTCATTCCTTATCGCTAATCTAGAGTACGGCCGAGGTGCAGGCAGACTCCGTCTCACAAGCAAACATTCTCATTGGTTAATGTTTTTCTTCCACCCTGTTAATAACGTCAAAACAAGTGCTTATACAAATTTTGGCCACTCGAGCGCAATTACGAAGGCCATCCAAAAGGTAAGTTTCTCTGGGGCCATTTACAGAAAGAAAAAAAAACAATTTCATGCAAAAATGTATCGTCGTTGTTCCTGCAATAACTCCTATGTGCAAAATATAAAATTTCTGAGTAGGAATGAAAAACACATTTATTCATTATATGGCAGTGGCAGTGTGAATTTTTACATTTTCCAAACAAAGAAATATAATTACATATAGGAGATTTTATTATTTGCTGTAACACTATTTAAGTTATTTAATACAGCAAATAGACACACCAATTGTTGAGCTATTTTTCAAAATATTCCCCACCGGAATTGAGACATTTGTCATAACGTGAGATTAACAGACAGGTGCAGACGGCTGTCACACACTGGTTCCGATCCCAGGGGGCAGATTTCTACGACACAGGGATACATAAGTTGATCCCACCTCAATTACTAATACCAAAAACATTAATCAAAATCTATAATAATCAGTTACAAAAACATAATCCATAATCCACACACAAGAGAAACAGGAACTCAACAAGAGTAAAAACGGCCTACTGGTATACACATACATTCTAAACACTCGACATGGCTCTTCACATTTCTGTATTCGGGCCAGCATTCCCTTACTTGCACTATTTACAATTTTAAACAAGACGTATTTTGACACTTGAAGACTTTTCTTGCTATGTCTTTCATGTCCCTTCACTTTCACTTGACCATCCTTTTACTTTATCCACTACTATTCTACTTCCCTTCTCTTATTCTCAGTTCCCTTAAACATAATTCCTACCTTCATAACTAACTTAATACTTTAAATAATAATACATATAACTTATTTAATATATAAGACCTAACCCTTGTTGACTATTTCACTAAAAACTTGAACTATTATTATATTCACTGTCTAAACTCTTCTCACACAACACATTAGCGCTCGTATCCCAGCAACATTGCTTTCACTTTATTTATAACACTATTTAACACTGAAAAAGTACAACAGCTCACTTCCATTTATCCATTACCTAGCTAACCTACTATTATTTCAGCCCACTGATGCACCATTTCATCAGATTATAGACAGGTTTTTCTCCACCACTGCCCCTTCTTTTCTCACTCCTGGCACGCTTTACACACTCACTACTTCCCTTCTATTCCCCGCACTTATTTCGCTTCCTCGTTCACCAGTCTCTTCTTTTGTCGGTTCAGCATTCCTCTCTCTCCCCTTCTGCCTTTCTCCAATTCTGTTGCCATCTGATACTATGCTTGTTCCGCTGGGTTGGCCTTGGGGTGACGTCATTACTGGTCGTCTACTAGATGGTGCAGCCGCTGCCTTAGATTTCACCGCCTGAGTGGAATTTGCTGACGATGGGTTCTTTCGACATTCTTCCCTCGCAATCTCCTGAGTCACTGCCCTCATGTCTTGCGCAACTTTACCTTTTCTATTTCTTCCACTATTATTAACAATCTTTCTAACTCTCTCCTTCATCTCTAATCTTTTCCTTTCGTCAATATTCTCTCCATTTTCCGACGCATTCAAGTTTTCCAAACAAAATTCAACATCAAATAACTCCCCGTTAATTTTCAATTTGTCCTTAATTGAATTTTCATAATGCCCATTATTCCTAGCTGCTTTCATAACGGCACTAACACCTACCTTCTACACCTCACCTCGTATTCAAAATCTTCATCTACACTAATGGTCGAGTCTTTCAATGCTTTCTTACAATCCATGAATTTCTCTTTAATCATCCGGTTTGCTAGTCGGACCAATATGGGCCTATTTTCCCCATGCCCCATTCTATACACCTCTTTCACTTGACCATTCCCAATGTCAATGCCTAACCATTCCCAGCACACATTTACTATCACTTCATACGTGTCCATAGACTGTTCTTTCACCTGTTCTTCGATACCAAAGAAAATTAAGTTGTTCCTCCTTTTCTCTTCTTCTAAGTATTTCACCTTCTTTTTTAATATACTGTTTTCCTTTTGTAGATCTTCCAATTTTTTGTTAATGCTATCGATGGTCGCCTTTAGACTTGTGGTATCCATTCTCCACAGATCTTTCACCTCACTTATGACTCACTATGAAACGGCTTCCGTATACTACTGCACTTTGCTAAGTTAGCAGACTCACGGTCAATCACGTCTTACTCTGTTGCTTGCTCAATGAGAACTGTAAAGCGTGTATAAATAAACTTAACAAAGAAAAAAAGATGGCATTAATTTGGAGTGATTTATTAAAGGATGTATTCAAGACTAATTTAGAAAAATGTTGAACGAATTATCCTTGCACCAAAAAACGGATGTTCCCTGAACCAAATGATCCTATTTTAACTATTTGCATATAATAACAATTAAGAAACATGTTAAAGGAAATCTCCTTGCACCAAATGAGTGCACCCTGGACCAAAAGAGTGTATTTTAATTATTTAAGTACAATTTCAATTAAGTAATATATTAAACGATTTATCCTTCTATCAAACAGTGTGGTGAAATGTGTATGTACCATAGGTAAACGCAAGATAACTGCATAAAAACGTATTTGTAAAGTCTAATCATGTCAATTGATGTAGTAAGCTAGTATAATGCATCATGTTAAATTAGGAAGTAAGATGGAGCACGCAGTTAAAGCAACCCTCAGAATAGTTTCATGCAGGAAATATCCGTTTTGCTTCACGGTACATATGTGGTGAGAGAGGGTGGCATAGCCTCTCACACGACCCTAAGCATACCTAATTCCCCTCGAGACAGTCGCCCCTTGAGAAAACATTTTATTTTTCAAAGAAGTAATTAAAGGGTCGAAAGTTATATCATATCCTGGCCCAATATTATAAAAGAGGAGGGGCATTGTATCCCGTGTGTGATTTCTCTCTGGATCTTGCTTAAGGCAAGTCCACTTAAAACTGTAACATTTATACCACAATAAAACATCTATCTACTGACTATTGATTCTTGTTACAGCTGTTCGTCGACGCTAGGACCTAAGGGTTAACACACGTGACTAAAAAGTAAAGACTGTTCTACATTACACCACAACATGGATGTTCTTTGGACCAAAATGTCCTATTTTAATTATGTAATTACTTTATATAATATAATATAATATAATATAATATAATATAATATAATATAATATAATATAATATCTATACTTACTTACTTATGGCTTTTAAGGAACCCGGAGGTTCATTGCCGCCCTCACATAAGCCCGCCATCAGTCCCTATCAATATAATATCTATACTTACTTACTTACTGGCTTTTAAGGAACCAGGAGGTTCATTGCCGCCCTCACATAAGCCCGCCATTGCTCCCTATCCTGAGCAAGATTAATCCAGTCTCTATCATCATATGCCACCTCCCTCAAATCCATTTTAATATTATCTTCCCACCTACGTCTCGGCCTCCCCAAAGCTCTTTTTCTCTCCGTCCTCCCAACTAACACTCTATATGCATTTCTGGATTCGCCCATACGTGCTACATGTCCTGCCCATCTCAAACGTCTGGATTTTATGTTCCTAATTATGTCAGGTGAAGAATACAATGCGTGCAGCTCTGCGTTGTGTAACTTTCTCCATTCTCCTGTAACTTCTTCCCTCTTAGCCCCAAATATTTTCCTAAGAACCTTATTCTCAAACACCCTTAACCTACGTTCCTCTCTCAAAGTGAGAGTCCAAGTTTCACAACCATACAGAACAACCGGTAATATAACTGTTTTATAAATTCTAACTTTCAGATTTTTTGACAGAAGACTAGATGATAAAAGCTTCTCAACCGAATAATAACACGCATTTCCCATATTTATTCTGCGCTTAATTTCCTCCCGAGTGTCAATTATACTTGTTACTGTTGCTCCAAGATATTTTAATTTTTCCACCTCTTCGAAAGATAAATCTCCAATTTTTATAGTTCCATTTCGTACAATATTCTGGTCACGAGACATAATCATATACTTAGTGTTTTCGGGATTTACTTCCAGCCTTATCGCTTTACTTGCTTCAACTAGAATTTCCGCGTTTTCCCTAATCGTTTGTGGATTTTCTCCTAGCATATTCACGTCATCAGCATAGGCAAGAAGCTGATGTAACCCATTCAACTCCAAACCCTGTCTATTATCCTGAACTTTCCTAATGGCATATTCTAAAGCGAAGTTAAAAAGTAAAGGTGATAGTGCATCTCCCTGCTTTAGCCCGCAGTGAATTGGAAAAGCATCAGATAGAAACTGGCCTATACGGACTCTGATGTAAGTTTCACTAAGACACATTTTAATTAATCGAACTAGTTTCTTGGGAATACCAAATTCAATAAGAATATTAAATACAACTTCTCTCTTAACCGAGTCATACGCCTTTTTGAAATCTATGAATAATAGATGTACTGTACCTTTATACTCCCTTTTTCTCTCGAATATCTGTCGAATACAAAAAATCTGATCAATAGTCGATCTATTACGCCGAAAACCACACTGATGATCCCCAATAATTTCATCTACATATGGAGTTAATCTCCTCAAAAGGATATTCGACAAAATTTTGTACGACGTCAACAAAAGTGATATTTCTCGAAAGTTACTATAGTTAGTCTTGCCCGCCTTCTTAAAGATAGGTACGATTATGGACTCCTCCCATTGTTCTGGTACAATTTCCTTTTCCCAAATTGCAAGTACAAGTTTATAAATTTCGCTAGATAATGCCCTTCCACCCTCTTGTATTAATTCTGCTGGAATTTGATCTATACCTGGAGACTTGTACTTTTTCAGATTTTCTATCGCAATTTCGACTTCAGAAAGTGTGGGTTCCGGTATGAATGGCTCAGCAGTTTGTATTTGAATTTCGTCCTGGTCATTTCTATTTGGCCTATGTATATTTAGTAGTTGTGCAAAATAGTTTTTCCATCTGCGTAGGATTGAATGAGAGTCTGCAAGTAAGTCACCATTCTCATCCTTGATCACGTTTACCCTTGCCTGATATCCGTTTTTAAATTCCTTTATACCCTTATATAAATCTCGAATGTTTTTATTCTTACTATTTGTTTCTACCTCATTCAGTTTTTCCTTCAAGTAATCTCTCTTTTTATTCCTAATTGTACGACTTGCTTCCCGTCTTTCATTGAAATAATTATTTCTATTCTCCACAATTGGATCCTGTAAGAATTTCAATTTTGCCTGTTTCCTTCTATCTACTACAATGGACTACTACAATGGAACAATCTTCATCAAACCATGGTTTCTTTTTCTTAGTTTCAAGATAACCTATGCTCTGCTCAGCTGCAATTTTGATATTATCTCGGATATTTCCCACACGCTATTAACATCTAACTCTTCCTCAGCTTCGTCAGCAGTTGCTAAAGCAGCAAACCTATTTGAAATTTTAACCTGATAACGTTGCTTAGTTTCCTGGTCCTTTAATTTCAAAATATTGAATCTACTAATATTAGCTTCTTGCTCTACTCGCTTGGCTACTGATAGTCTTTCTTTTAATTCTCCAATTATCAAATAATGGTCAGAATTACAGTCTGCCCCCCTGAAAGTTCGAATGTCTACTATACTAGTGTGCCTTCTTTTTATCTACCAAGATGTGATCTATCTGGTTATATGTCATTCCGTCGGGAGAAGTCCAAGTATATTTATGTATATCCTTATGGGGGAATGTTGTACTCTTGACAATTAATTTTTTGATGTGGCAAAGTTGACTAACCTAACTCCATTGTCATTACTACTTACGTGTAGGCTCTCTTTCCAATTGTTGGTTTAATAATATCCTCCCGTCCTACTTTAGCATTGAAATCCCCCAATAAAACTTTCATGTGATATCTAGGTAACTGATCAAAAGTTTGTTCCAATTCCTCATACAAGCTATCATATATATCAGGCCTGCACAAGGTTTCCGCTCTCCTAGCCGGCTCACAGCTCATGAGCGGAATGCAGATATTAGCTGCGCTCAGTATAGGGTGGACTGGAAAAAGGGATGATCTCGTACAAAATATACACAAAAGGGAAGTACTAGTACCAGTGTTTATGAAATGAATTCCCGTTCAGTGTTTGCAAAACTATCTTGGACTTATTAATTAATACAGAAATATTTATTTTGCAGAAATAATAGACATTTTATACTTACTTAAATGTACAATATCATTTTGTTATATTTGTATTTATCAGTACATGAAAACGAGGTTTTATGCTGTTGGCAGCTGAAAGGAACAGTAGCCTACTGATCGTAATGATCGTTACAGATGTTCGATGCCTGCCTTTATTAAAGTTGATTATAGAAAACAGTTGCTCACAAATATAAATGTTGAGCCAAACATAGCAATCATTTTCACAGCCAGCCTGTGTAGTCGTGGATATTATTGCTAATGTTTAGTCTTGTAAAACTCAACCAGGCTAGTAGTATTATTCAAACGATCTTTAGCCCTTAGGCCACATAGAATATCAAAAAGTCTGAGCTGTAAATCGTTAAATCTTATGTTTTATTTAACGACGGTCGCAACTGCCGAGGTTATACGTGCACACTTAAATGCAATCGACGTGGCCCGGAATCGAACCCGCAACCTCGGGCATAGAATGCCAGCACTATACCAACTGCGCCAACCAGGTCCACCTGTAACTTATATGGCATTGTTTCAACTAGTGCTGTAGAATTTATTATGGTAACTTTAAACTTCTTTCCAATTAAGACAAGATTTTTAGTAGGTTATTTTACGACGGTTTATCAACAGCTTATGTTATTTAGCGTCTGAATGAGAAGGTGATAATGCCGGTGAAATGAGTCCGGGGTCCAACACCGAAAGTTACTCAGCGTTTGCTCATACTGAGTTGAGGGAAAACCCCGGAAAAACCTCAACCAGGTAACTTGGCCCGGGAATCGAACCCGTGCCACCTGGTTTCGCGGCTAGATGCGCTAACCGTTACTCCACAGGTGTGGACCTTAAGACAAGATCTTGGAACCTAGAATTAAATTCATTTTGAATTTCAATTAATATTTGCACATAATCGTTTAACATGGCTTCATCACGAGCAGTTTCTATCGTTCGAAAGTAAGTCATATTACCTTCCCGAAACTGACTTACGAAAAGTGTAAGTTTACGACTGAAATCCCGTAATGTATTCAACATATCAACACTGAGCTGGCCTTTTCCCTGAAGAGAGATATTAAAATTGTTGAAGATTAATATCTTTAGTACCTTTATGTCTGGACTCGTAATGACGCATTATGTTACGTTTCTTTCTACCTTTCAAAATGTTGTGGTAGATAAAGCACTGAGTATTTACTCCAGCAGCTATGAAAAAATAAGCATTTTCCCATGCAACATTGAAAGAATTTGCCTGATCACTACGTTTCTGTCTTTTAGATTCCTCCATACCGTACTGTAGCAGTAGGTAAGCAACGTGAAACAGTTACTGAGCTGAGTGGTCGTTTCCCTCTCCTCTCTCTATGTCATTCTGACGTATCTTCCTCTCCGATTCGGCGAGCGGTAAACACAGCTCTCCCGCTCGGAAAGAGCGCGCGCGCTCGTTGAGCGCTGTTTGTGCAGGTATGCTTTATATGGTCGTCTTTCTCTTCTGTAGGGGCGTGAGCATTTATAACTATGATATCGCACCATCTACCCTTAAGTACTAAATACGATAGCCTGTCACTGATAAATTTGACCTTTTTTACTGCTGATTTTATTCTTTTATGTACAAAGAATCCTGTTCCTAATTGGTGATTATCGTTTCCTTCCCCATAATACAGTAAGTAATAGCCTATTTTTGATATGCCATTCCCATCTAACCTAACCTCTTGTACTTCCAGGAAGTCTATTCTATATCTAGCTAGTTCTTTTGTTACTAATGTTACCCCTCCTGTTCTATAAAGACTAGTTACGTTCCATGTACCAAATCTTATAACCTTTTTCCTTTGCTGTGGTCGTGCCGGAGAATCAGTCCCATTCCGTGGCCTACTGTTAGGTTTCGTAACAAGCTGTTTTTTACGGTGAAGGGTTGTTAGCCCTTCGCCCAACCCCCAAGCTGGAGGACCACCCCTTATCGGCTGTCCACGACTGCTTATTCAATATATTCGCAGCTACCCTCCATATCTGGAGGCCGTCTCCTCTATCCGCAACCTGAGGACGCGCCATGCCGTGGTGATAGGGACCCACAATACATGGATATAATATCTATACTAATAATAAATCTGTAACCAAAATTTTTCTGGTAATTTTCGATTTTCCAAAAATAATTGCTGTTAACATGTACCGGGACATCACTTTATTTTTACTTGCATTTTTATTGTACCTGCATTTTTTAATGTACTTGAATCCTACCCCTTTCACTAATGTCCTTGCTCCCGTCAGCCAAACAAACTTACGGCCGCTGTTGCATTCGAAGTCTGCTAGCAATGAAGTAAACGGTACACAGTATAGTGTGTTTCAGAAATATAGTTGCGGTTTTCCATAGAAGGAAGAGCCTATATTATTGAAGCTTATTTCCAGGGGCAGGTATTTATGGAGATTAATTTTATCATTTGTGTTTTTTAATATTGGTGTCGACGGAGATTGTTGGAGATTGATTTGTGCTCTTATTGGATATTAATGTAAATTTTGGAAAATACAATTATTTTGAAATTGGAGTATTAACTCAGTATGAATATTACTTTCCAAATAATTAACATTGAAAGTTCATTGGATTCTGGTAAAGGTGCGGTATGGCCAATAGACAATATTTGTTGGATTGAGGCTGTATTTAACACACATTCATTAAAAACGAAAAAAAAAAAAAAAAAAAAACCTGCAGCCCTCAAATTAATACTTTCAAATTATTAGTGAAATGTTGAATTATCCGTCCTTTGAGTTCACTAATGTAATCAGAACACCTGGAATACCATGTAATGAAGCCTACTTGAATGTGCAACAAATTCAAATGAAAAAAAGTCCGAAAAAAGAACTCAGAATATTAAATTCGCTATAAAACGACACAATAATAATAATTCGTGAATGTGTCCATATTTCGCTATTAGAACTTTATTTCGCGATTTGTCGTGATTGTTTTATCCGCATATTATTAATCAGAATCACTTAATTCGTAAATATTAGTAAAAATCTATTGTATATCTATTTCAATGTCGTGATTTTCGCAAACTCCGTAAATACCCGCCCCTGCTTATTTCGCACAGGTACGGTGTGTAGCATGACTGAATAACTTTATCTGTGTGGACTGAGCAGAAGTGAAGTTTAGAGTTACCGAAAGTACGGTAATATGCTGAACAAAGTAGCCATTATGTAATGAATAAAACCACCTGAAGAGTTGAGTTTGTGAAAAAAAATGTTTCTACTCTACTGTATTTTGATAAAATACCGTAAAAGTAATGATCAAACTGAAAATCCTAATATCGTATTTCTCTGTAACATAAATGGATACATTAGTTTTCTCTCCTCCTATAGCTAGTAACATGATTTGTTTACATATTGCACTAGTAACACCAAACTCCTGGAATGGAAGGGGGCAACAGTGTTTCCGAGTATAGCCACGTTAATGTTAAAAATGTTGGTAAAAATAAAGTGATGTCCCTGTATAATTAACCATCCTGAGACCGAAATTTTTGTATGTCTGTCTGTCTGTCTGTCTGTCTAGATGTTTGTTACCTTTTCACGCGATAATGACTGAATCGATTTATATGAAAACTAGCTGTACCCGTGCGCTCCGCTGCACTTATTACAAATAAATATAAAGTAATTACATAATTAAAATAGAACATTGGGTCCAGGGAACATTCGTGTTTGATAGAAGAATAAATCGTTTACTATGCTACTTAATTTAAATTATATTTAAATAATTAAAATGCTATCATTTTGGTCCAGAGACCACTCATTTGGTACAGTCACGGAAGAAAAATCTGGCCGATGAGCAGCAAAACTCGTAATGTTACTTACGCCGGTTTTGTTGTAATTATCACAGTACAGAGTATCTAAGAGGGATACTGTTTACTCCCACTGACGTTGCTGGTCTCGGAAGGAGAGGCTTTCGGACTGTTTCTGTTCACATTCCATAAGGTTGAAACTCTTGTGTTCCTGTCGACACATGCCTACAAAAATTTTCTTAGTAAGCATTGTAGTAGTAATTTTCAGATAAGTCAATATACAATACAATATAATATAAATATTTATTTGTTATTCAGTCTAAATGACTTATCAGTGTTTTAAAAAAAGATCAATAAAATTTATAAATATAAATATTCATTGAAGTTAAAGATTAAAATAAAGCTAACGTTTTCGCCTATTAGCATCTTTAGGCAGTTGAGCAATATTTTATATTTGTTACTTACAATACGTATATATTATAGAACGAATTGCATCATGAACAGCTCAACTTCCTGTTGAAAGTCATACCTGCATTCTACGTTTCAACCATCTGAAATTATTTCGACGTCCGCTCAATATGAAGTTTAATATTGGAATCAATAAGAACCATAAGATTCTATCATTGTAATACATATAATTACATCAATAACAACGGCACAAGCCAGTAATTGGTATAAATATACGACCAAATGTATACATTAATAAGACATTATAGAAGTAATCAATTTTTATTACAAGGTAATATTTTATTTAATTTGAATCCATTTCAAATCTACAATTTAATCTTTGTGTCCTATAGTTGTTTTAATTATTGTCGTAAATTTAAGTAGAGATGAGGATAATTAATTCAACTATCACACATATCAAAACAATAATTAACTCAACTATAGTTTATCATTTAATTTGCACAAATGATTTTAATATGTTAGTTTTAAGATTGATTAATGTATATATTCAACAGTTATGCCTTTTACTGTAAATTAATGTATCACATGATATTGTTGGCTCAAGTGCCTGAAGATGCCAATAGGCGCAAAACGTTAGCATTATTTTAACCTCAACTTCAATGAATATATATTTTATAAATTTTATTGATCTTCTTTAAAATACTGATAAGTCATTTAGACTGAATAACAAATAAATATTTATGTTATATTATATTCTACAGAAATTTGTTATTTCATTATTTTTACCATTGCGGGTATGAGAAATGTTACTGATTTCATTATCATTAAAGCACGGTCTTCGTTGCCCGCGTTCATAAGTTACCTGCGCTCGGATAGTATGGTGTATGCCTAGCTTGATGTGTGATGGGAGGGGAAGATACGGACGTTCCCTCCGTTGTACAGGTTCAGTGCGGTGAAAGACAAAGTTGCACCTTCTTTACATGACAGCGTTGTAAATAAATGCATTGTAACACATCCTTAGAACTTTAATAACATTATATTATTAATAGAATGCAATACTGTACAACAGTTTTCATTTATGATTCACCTATTGATGCGTCCACAGTTCCATTACAATAAAGAACAATACATTTCCGTAAAGTGTCGAAAGAAAAACCTCTTCGCCTATCACTTAGAAACATTTTGAACTGAGAAAATGTGCGTTCCACATCGCAAGGCGTGAGTGGTTCGAAACGAAAATATGAGCTGTCCCACATATCATCTGAGGGCTCGCCATTAACCGACAAAATATCTCTTATTTCACACATTGCCTGAAAATTCACAGTTATTTTTCAACAAGGTCCCAAATTTCGTCTTAACCGGTTCCAAACTTCGATGTGGTTTTGCTTCACACAGATTTTGGTACAAATGTTCTACGAGTTGGAGGCCACTGAACATTTCGAGGGTTGACGATTCTAGTTGTTTTATTGTTGTGGGAACATCTTTGTAAACATCTTTTATGTACAACAAATCTTCATAGAGTGCTTCCGAAAACAACGACTTTGCAACCTTTATTGACGCAGTCGCTTCATCATCAAATGTTTGTATTACATCACGGACTTCCTTGTAGTGTTCACAGTAGCACAATGCCGCCTTCAACCAAGTTCCCCACCGAGTTAAAATGGGCTGTGGTGGCAAAGAAATTCCTCGTATGATATATTTGAATTGCTGTTTTCGAGACGGGGACTTCAAAAAGATTTTCTTTCCGTTGGAGATTAAGCTGTCAATATCAGGGAATAACGACCTAATTTCTTCAGCTACCCTATGCAGACCATGGGCCAAGCAAGTTAAATGTAGCAGGTTTGGATATCTAGTCCGGATTTGCTTTTAACATGTATGCTGCAGCATCGGTCACAAAAAGGACATTTTCTCTTTGTATTCCATCAGGCCACAAAAGATTCATAGCAGTCTCAAAGAGAGTATCAATTGTGGAACTGTTTACTGCAGTAAGCACCTCGGTTGTTAACAAGTATTTTTGTGAAGGTTTGTCCGGAGATAATATTCCAACAATAACATTGCCAATAGACCTTCCTTCCACATCTGCCGTTTCGTCTATAGAAACCCATATTTTATTATTTGCGACAGATTTCCTAATGCCGTTGATGACATGATCATAGCACGGGGATAAATACCTTTTGCATAGAGTTGACTCGCATGGAACGTTTCGCCCAGTATATTTCTGCAGAAATTATTTGAAAGTAGCATTTTGTAACTTGTGTAACGGAATATTGCAACTTAGCATCATATTGCAGAGGTCGTTACAAAACTCTCTCTGAGTAGGCTTATATGAATTTGAACTCGATGTTGTATCATGTCTGCCAAACAGCGTTATACTTTTTTATGTTGTTTAGACTTACAGTGCTTCTGGATGAAAATTTTTCTGTGGTCTTTAAACTGTACATGGCATACTTTGCAAAATATATTTACTCCTTGTATAGTGAAATAATTACGGCCAAATTCCTCCACATATTGTAACAACTTCTGTTTCTTTACGTCTGACATTACTGGCAAAAATTTTAACATTGTAAATATAACATATGATTGAAAATAAACATTACCATATCTACGGATTATAGAAACCAAAATAGATAAACCTAAAGCACCTTCACAAACAGAAAATGTTGGAAAAACTATTCTAAAAAATAATTCATAATTAAAACCATTCAAATAAATATATAATATTAAAAATAAAACTAAAACAACTCTTGTTTACAACTCTGCACGGTCTACACGTGCCCGACCGACTGCTGTACGTATTGAGACGCGAGTGATGTGGACGTGACGTCAGATTCTCGGTATATAGACAACTTGTATCGCGGCAGCAGGCAATGAAAAGGCAACGAGGTCCGCGCTTTAATTATCATCTCCTCTGTTCGTCTCTCTTTAGTCTATAGACCAGGGGTGCTCAACCTTATGAATACTGCGGGCCAATATAAAAAAATATTATTGGAGGGCCACAGACATCGTCCAATAATAAATTATTTACATAAATGTCTTGCTAATTAGTGATTACTGTAATTTATATTAATTAATAATACAGGTCTGTTCAAATATATATATTTTTTTTAATTTTAAGTTTGAAACTTTAGTATCGGGCACAGCTGCTATAGACATACTACGTTTACTTATGGTTTATTCTTATTTTAACATCTTCCTGGCAAAACAGACTGCCAATATGACGAAGAGTAAACAAAATTGAGAAAGATACAATACATAGGAACTTCGTTCTAAGACGATATAGAAGTGAACAGTCAGATAAAGTAGAATAAATATAAATTGATTGAGGTAATCCAATACAAATGGTATAAGTGAACATTAAAATAAATTGAAATAAATACATATAAATTAATTTAGGTAAACAATTAATAATAGTGACGAAAGAGGAACATAAATAGATTTGTTAATTAGAAATAATTTTTCTGCGATTTAAGGAAACGTTTGATTATATAAGCGGTTTACTATAACTTATTTATTTATTCTATTTTTAAACCTACAGTATTTACTTTAGTTCTGAAAATAAGGGAAAATATGCATTCCTGAAGTAAAATAATTAATATTGAATTTCTTTTTATCACAAATTAAAATGTTCTTCCTATGTAGCTCTAGTGATATACAATAGTTTCCTTCTGGACTTAATAATCTGTCCAGAAACCATTGGCATTGTTCACTGTATCCATTCTTCTACTTACAGAATTAACAAGGTTGTGGATATATCTATCTGACAGTGCAACATCATCCCAAGCATCTGAAACAAGATCCCACAATCCGTCTGTATTCCTAGGACGCCGACCCTGTAGTTGTTCATTAACACTGCGTTGCACTTCCGCCCCACATTTTCTATGAGATTTAAGTCAGGACTTTTTGGCACCCATGGAACCTTTACGACATCATCCCTGTGAATGTTGAACGACCGCTGCACGGCAACACATGTGTGTACGGAAGAAAAGTCGTGTTGGAATTTTATTTTGTTTTCGGGCTGAAACACACGCACACTAGGTAGCATCACATTTTCCAGTATATTGGTGTACTGATGCCCATTCATATGCCCATGAATCCTCCATAGCGCGCCGCCACCATAACCAGAAATCCATCCCCACACAGACATGGACAAACGACCAATGCGTTGACTCTGGACCACATATTCAGGGTCAAATCTCTTGGATTGTTTCGGTCGATATACTTGCACTGGCCCTGTGCTGTGGTTAATAAACACTTTCTCATTCGAAAAGATGACCTCTTGCCATGGATAGTTGTAATGCATTTGGCAAAATGCGACACGATCAATTCGATGGTCTTCAGTCAGAACTTTACCGCCACTCTTCTCGGCACAATATTGGCACTATTGAGACTTCTACGAGCCGTTCTGTTGGAAGCAGGAAATCCCGTGTCGGCAACAAGCATTTTATAAGTGTGAAATGGAAAGTGCCTCGAACGTTCTATTAACATAAGATCTTGTTGTGATGTTGATGCCTTGGGTCTTCCGCTACAAGGTTTACGAGTTACGTATCTTCGCTCTTGATACTGCGCTCACCACCTGGACGCTGTTCTAGTCGCAACTCCATAGCGTTCTCCAGCTTGCGCCGCGCTAAATCCGCCTTCCTCGATCTGTGCAATTACTTTGGCTTTGACGTCCATAGCTATCGAACTGAAATACTAATGATGATTTTCGAAGTGCTTGTGGCTATTTATAGGCAAAATCTGTTGGTAAAGATGGACAGGGTCACGTGTCTAGGACTCTAGAAAAAACACGAAGTAGGCTATACAGTTGTCATAAATCATAAACGTAGTATGCCTGTAGAGTGAAGACACACGAACAGAGGGGATGAAAATGACATTAACAACATTCTTCATATCCGCAATGGCAAAACCAATGGCAAAACAACTTTCTATATGTCGACTAAAACACAACAAACGTTGCAATTATACAAATACAGTATATTGTAGACTTTAAACAAAACCATTCAGAAAGTCAGTCTCTCGTAGCGTAACAGCTACGAGGGGAAGTCAATAGTGTCCCTATTAGATACTCTGAACAGAAACAGTCCGAAAGCCTCTCCTCCCTAGCCCAGGAATTTCGAAGGGAAGTAAACAGTATCCCTCTTAGACACTCTGTACTGTGATAATCACAACAAAACCGGCATAAGTAACATTATGAGTTTTGCTGCTCATCGGCCAGATTTTTCTTCCGTGACTGTACAAAGATAATTCGTTTAACATTTTTCCAAATTAACAGAGTTGATTGTGTACGAAGATCATTTTTATGTTAACCTTACTGTACGTCTTTTTTTTTTTTTTTTTGTTAAGTTTATTTTATTCCCGCCTTAACATCTGTGGTCATGTCGCGTGGTTAGAATGTGTGGGTATATCAGCAGGCCGTTTTTACTCTTGTTGAGTTCCTGTTTCTATTGTGTGTTGTAGATGTCTTGTGTTCATATAACTGATTATAGACTTTGATTAATGTGTATGGTATTGGTAATTGAGGCGGTGATGAATAATGGCATGTATCTTTCCAATCCGGCATTTGCCTTTATGATTAAGGTAAATCATGGAAAACCCCAGTCAGATTGGTCGGCCACGGGGTTTGAACCCGGGACCCCCGAATGTGTGTCTCAAATGCTACCGCCTGAGCCATCTCGCTCGGTTGTATATCATTTTTATGCAAATAAAACAATGAGGTACCCTACATAAATATTATTTTAAGAAACACAGGAAACGAATATGGATAAATTATGAGCGCAGGAACGCCATTTCATGACACCTTTTAAAAGAACTCAGCTCTAGTGATCTCTATGGTAAAATGAGTGTATAAAATTAGAGTATTTTATGTTGACCAAATAAAGTTGCAATAATCAAGTTATACAATATTTCGACAGAATATCATGTTTTCTGTGCGTACAGATTTCTTTTCATCTTACTTCGGTCCTCATTTGTAGCATTACATCCATCTAGAGAAACTATAAAATTTCAAATAGTGAAGGTTAATTAGCTTCTGAGATTACTTCATACAAACACACAAAATATTCTCTGTATATTAATATTGATAAACGTCAAGGCCGCCTTAAATAGACGGAGTTATTTGTTTTGATTTCATTGTAGCCATCGTCGTCGTTCCTGCAGTAACTCCCATGTCACATATCGATTTTCAGATTTTTGCTCTATTAAATAACTTAAATAGTGATGCAGCAAATAATACATTCTACTATATATAACTTAATTATATTGCCTTCTTTCGAAAATGTAAGAATTCACGATCTCCTATGCACTACTGCCATGAAATGAATAAATTTGTTTTTCTTCCTACTAAAAAAAATTAATATTTTGCACATTGAAGTTACGGAACGACACTATAATCTGAGGCGGCGCCCCGCGGCGGTGGAAATGTATTCCCGGAATAAAACTTATCGGAAATCATTTTTAAAGAAACTTTTAATTTAATTCGAACAATAATGTAACTTTATTTGTCACAACAATAATCACTTTCTAATAAACACTCCCGTCAACAATGGGATTTCCACTCCACACAGCAACACAGTATTCGCTGCAAGAATAATTCTCATAACATGTTCGTACATTAGTCTTGAATACGTTGCGCTGCTGGAAAAGTTTTTCTTCCTGAGATTCAAGAGCCCTCACAACCAATTAAAAACTTAGGTAGGTACTTATAGTAGTACATCCGTCATCAACACACGTTTTAAATCATATAGGGCAGTACAACACCATATTTCAAATGGTATCGTTTGGTGACAAAGCCTTCTTCCAGCTGAGAGTAACAACCTTCAGTTCTTACAAATATTTTCTATTTCAGACGCTGTTAGGTCTAACATAATACCTGCTTCAAGATAGAATTAATCGAACAACTCCAGAACCTATTGCATAGGCTAATAACAGTTTACATTCATAGTTCTAAATACAACTTTGAAAGTAATTCAGGAGAAAACGATTTATATCTGATAATAAATTAATTATTATTCACTAACAATAACAAAGCTGTATTTGGAAATATAACAGATTTAAATCAATGATATTTATTTATAACAAGTGCAGCGGAGCGCACGGGTACGGTTAGTAATATAAAATAAAATAAAACAATATAATATAACATAACATAATATAATATAATACAATATAATATAATATAATATAATATAATATAATATAATATAATATAATATAATATAATATAATCACTTGTTATAAATAATGTAACAAGTACAGCGAACCGCATGGGTATGGTTAGTTGAAAATAAAACTTTCATTTCTTCCTTATCCATACCCAAACGGATTACCCTGTATATCTATGTGTGAGAAATATACGGAGAAATTTTCAAATACATGATGAAAATTACATAAAACCGGTTACTGAATTTAAATATTTAAAATTTAAAATTGACATTGATGATACACTTAACAGAGAAATACAAGAATGAATCACTCAATCCCTAAAGCAATTAATGCTTTACATTCTACAATCAGGAGTAAAGATTAACTAAAAATAGGAAACTTAAAAAATTTAATAGGATAATAAAAGGCATTTTGACTTATGCTTTAGAAGTTTTGCAAATCCCAAATCCGCTTAAAAATAAGACAATCAATATAAATGGAGTTTCTAAAAGATGCATAGAAATATCTACTACGCGTGAGAAAATTAGAAATGAAATAATAAACGGGAAAATGAGCGTACTAAACAACAAGGGCATCATAAAGAAATAGAGACCGAACAGCCGAAATGGTACGGACATGTTCATCATATGAACAATGATAGATTGCCTAAACAGGCATTGATCTGGGTACCACCGGAGAGAAGAAAAAAGTGAATAAGAAAGAAGTTGACTTGAGAGAATTCTGAACGATATGGAAAGTAGACATTTCCAAAGACAGTGGAATAACAGAGAAGAATGTGGCTTTAGACATCGAAAGAAGACGTCAGTCGTCATAAACCGATATAATAATAATAATAATAATAATAATAATAATAATAATAATAATAATAATAATTATTATTATTATTATTATTATTATTATTATTATTATTATTATTATTATTATTATTATTATAAAATTACATTTGTGTGCAAAGTAGAAAACAGACTGTTATTTTCTTATGAGTCTATAGCACATTAAGATTATATTAATTCATGTACGAGTATAAGTACACGTATTGATTGATTTAGGAAAATACTGGTAACATAACATTGTTACGAAACACGTGAGATGTGTGATCAGAAATTACACGCCAACTTTACAAAAATTTTTCTATACTTGAAAATCTGCTACTAAGTGTGAGATTCAAATCAATATTTCACACTTCGTAAAATACTTGGAGCGATTTTAAGGAGGAAACCCTCTTCATTCTACAGTGAAAACCAACACGAAGGTCGAAAAACATCTTCACATCACATGAAACAGACGTATAATGAGTGCAAAGTTCAAGCTGACGATTTCCTTGGAATTTCAAAGCAGTATTTTCAGGCCTTGAAATGGACCGGAGCGGACTGAACAGCATTCCGGTTCGTGACTTTCAGGAACCTTTCCGTTCCGTCTCGTAAGAAATTGCTATGATCCGTTCGCGAATAGTATTAATGGTTTTAATTTGGTATTAATTATTTATAATACTTCAATACATTTTTCAATTAAATGTGAATTAAATATTCTTAAAAATACTGATAACGACACTGTCGGTATTTTTAGGTAGGCCTAGGTTATTTTACGGCGCTGTATCAACATGTCTGAATGAGATGAATGTGATAATGCCAGTGAAATGAGTCGGGAGTCCAGCACCGAAAGTTACCCAGCATTTGCTCAAATTGGGTTGAGGGAAAACCCCGGAAAAAACCTCGACCAGGTAACTTTCCCGACCGGGATTCGAATCCGGGCCATCTGGTTTCGCGGCCAGACGCGCTGTTACTCCACAGATGTGGACCACTGTCCGTATTACTTCTATAGAATATCGTTGAGGTTTTGAATAGCGCTGTGTTAAAGAAATTAAAAGGACCGGGACTCAACAACACTTTATCATTCCATATCGAGCTAATGATCAGATGTCATAGGCCACTGCTAGACAGCGAATCGAATTTCTTATTGTTTTAAATGCGACTGAGTATCCATTTCAAAGACATTCTAAATGTGGCGCTCCCGAATTGCATGCGGGATCAGTGCAGGTCGAAAAAGTAAACATTGGACTGCATGCGGGGATTTTTGAAAGATAGGACATGACAGTTAAGCGGTCGAGCTTGGAACTACAGTGTTATGTTGCCAATATGGATTACCATGCTGCCAGCTGATGGAAGCTAGCAATTGATGTTAAGATGGCTGACGTCAAAACATTCATTGACAATTGACGCGAGGATAAGAAAATAAAACAAAAATCGACAGAGAATCAAACACGAAACGTACCAATGCTAACATTGTGTGCACAATAAACGTCGCCAAGAGAGCTATTAAGCACTTGCCACGTGGGAACGGTAAGTTTGGTAACTCAACCGTTGTTACCATAGCAACAGGCCTACCACGCTATGTGACATTCAATTGTTTTTCCGATCGCAACGCTCCTGTCATGTCCCATCTTTCAAAAATAAACAAGTATAGCACATGCTGGCGTACCCTTGGACATCTCTTAGGAATCGCGTCTGAAAAAGGCTATGAAGCACAAACTGTTGCTTCATAAGCATGTCAACTACGTCACTTACAATGGTGTCTTGAATCTTGCAACAGAACAGTGTGAGTGAAACAATGTACGAAGGTACAGCTCGCGGAGAAGATCTGAAAGCCTGGGTGACGTCACTTGGAAAGGGGAAAGAACCGAGCGAAAACGACAAAGATGTGCGCTAAACATGTAACTGAAAACATTCACCTCTCACCACAAGCCGCTAGTCGGAGTCCTCAAGCTCTGTTATCCCATCAATTTCATTATCACAGCTGAAATAACTATCACTATCATCATCATCATCATCATCATCATCATCATCTGCTATCCCATCAATTTCATTAACACAGCTGAAATAACTATCATCATCAGCATCATCATCGTCATAATTGATACAACCGAGATTTATAATAATGAGGTCTATGACGTCATCAGAAAATAACTCTCGTTTCATATAATCATTTTTAATTTATTTTTAACATTTTCGCAAAGAGGACGCCAATTTCATTCGAAAATATTAACCCTCAAATAACTACTGAGTTTTCCAAATTAGTAGCGTGTATGATTATTAGGCGCTGTCCCTTTCATACCGACGCTAGAAGTCCATGTGCTGAGGTGTCGTTCCAAGACTTGCTGCGCTGGTGGAATGATAGAATGTATGACTCAGCGAGATACACAGTTCGATAATTAGAAATTCACCTACCGGTAGGGTAGTTTATCCTTTTTTGCCTAATATTGCACTTTTCAACTAATAACGATTTATTTTAGTTTTTTTCCGAGAAAATTCCACTTTTTACAGAGTTCTAACATTAGTATTGCCTCTTTTAAATACATTTGTGTTTTCATTTTTTTGCAGTTATTGTTGCAGCGCGTTTCTCAGTGGTGCAAAAAATCATACACTACCCTTCGCACTACACTCTCATCAAATGCGCCTAGTTTCAAAACACTGTTTTTAAGTGTTTTCTTCTCATCCAGTCTTTCGAAAGACGTGCCGTCGCCACACTCTATTTGCCTAGTTTCAGTTACAATTTTTGAACACTACTACGGGACACGCCTGCAGCCATCACTCCGTCTTGAATTTTGTGTAGAGGAATTTAAGTCCCTTGAGAAGCTTCTTTAGACATAAACACCAATGCATTGCTTGTATCTTCTTTGGTATGACTATGAAGCTTCTTCCCTTTTAATTTTGAAGTAACTGGAACCATTTTCTTAATAATTATTACTTCAAATACTTAAACTAACTCTACTTAAGAGTATGTAATATATACAATTGAAATACACACACCTTTAAACTACTCAATATTTTTAAAACTTCCGTAATGTAACATAAAGCGATTCATTACAAGCATCTGTTTGGCAGCGAGCGAACGACTGACAAAGAGAAATGTTTGCAAGTGAACTTCACGCCTGACCAGGAACCGATACCTGAAGTTTAAATCTCAACCGTCACGAGGCTTTCAGATCTTTCGTGGGAGCTGTATTAAAAAAAAAAATAAGGTTACAAGAGCTCTAATAGTCAAACTTTATCTCGCAGGCAGATACTGATACACAGCAGAAGAACACTGGTACTCATTACTTTTCAACATAGTTACCAAGCTTGTCCGAACTCTTGTTCCAACGGTAAACCAAGGCATCGATACAGACACAGAAGAAATTTGTGTCAAATCCCTGAAACCAAGTCATGATGGCTTGGTGAACGGCCATATGTGTTGAATCGCTTACCACCCAGGTGCTTCCTGAATGGTCCTAAGAGATGGAAATCAGTGGGTTCCAAGTCGGGGCTGTAGGGAGGGAGCGCCCTAATACTGTAATTCACGCTTGAAAAATGGGAATGTAAATGTTACATGTTTTGCTTTGTTTAATCCTGTTTATACCCGTGAATGTCATGGCACGCAACTCGGATGTAGGTTACTTCCTAAAATAAACCTCGGCACGCAACTCCGATATTTTTTCCTTTTCCGCATGCAATTCACTTTCTTTCGGTAGTAGTCTAGTAATATATCGGTCTCCGCTTCAAAGTAAATTGTTAAGGACGTGTGCATTTTATTCAGTATATTGTGTATATACAGGATGTTTCCGGGCTGGTGTTCCAAACTTTCAGTGATGATGGGGAACGGCACATGTATCAATTTGAGATAAGGAACCCTGGTCCGGAAATGACCGGTGGCACTCAATGAAGTGATTACCGTTCATGGTTTCCGTCTGTGTAAATGTGATAAAGAGATTAAAATTTCCGAAGACGTGTCCGAAATTCTTATATAACTAATGTTTATACAAATATCTCAATATCATTAATAGCAGGTACAGAGTGGCGCATGGGAACCAAGTGTTTTTGGAATGGCTTGTACTCGGTCAATATGAAAGGGAGAGACGTGCGGCATGTGAGATTCCATTCCGTGGCTCATAGCATTTCACCTGCAGTTGGCATCATAGAGCAGTGGACGCATGTTTTCGTATGATTGTTTTGTTAGGAGTGGCGAGTCGGTGACCATGGTACGGCGTGAGTTTTGCTACAGATTCAATATTAATCGCAATGATTCTGTTCTCGCGCGTGACACAATCTTATGTTGGGTTAACAATCTTTGAACAAAAGGCGCAATACTGAAGAATAAACCGCCCAGCCCCCAACGCAGAGTGCGTACTCCAGAAAACGTTGAAAGAGGCAGACAAGCGATACTGCGCAACCCAGGACGCTCTGCTCAAAGACATTCAGCTGCACTTGGAATCAGCAATCGTACGGTAAGACGGATTTTGCATGACGATTTACATTTACACCCATACAAGATGGGTGGCTGTTTAGAAATTCAATGTAAGGGATTACGCCGACGATGAATTTCGCACAGGAAATGCTTGCATTCCACGAGCATTATGAAAACATTATGGTTGCAATGAGTGATGAAGCCCATTTCCACCTTAATGGAGCCGTTAACAGACAAAATTTTCGGTATTGGGCTGCTGAAAATCCGCGACACTTAACGAAAAATCTCTGCATAGCCCTAAAGTAACAGTTTGGTGGGCGGTGGGACAGTTTCGCGTCATCGGTCCCTACTTTTTTCAATAAAATGGGGATACAGTTAATGTAAACTGTGTGCGTTATGTTGAGATTATTAACACCTTTTTCTTCATCCCTGAGTTACAAAGAAGGGGTATTTATCGTCAACGTTTGTGGTTTCAGCAAGATGGGGCCACGGCGCATACAGTCAGAGCATCAATGGCAGTTCTTTGCTCTGTTTCCCAATCGTCTCATTTCGAGATTTGGTGATGTTCCATGGCCCCCTCGGTACCCTGATCTGTCCACGTGTGATATTTTCTATTGGGGTACCTAAAGGCATGTGCTTACGAGGATAAGCCCCGAATATTAAATGAATTAAAGGACGCGATACGTCAACACACATCACTCAAATCAACAGAGATCTCCTTGAAAGAAAAGAGGTGAATTTTCGTCAGTGACTTCACCAATGCGTCAACGCAGACGAACATCACATGCCAGATGTAATTTTCCGCTCATAATTGAAATGGTATGTTCTCACAAATGTTGTTCTACCAATAAAATGTGTTGAAAACAAAAAATAACTATTTTATGATTATTTTAAAAACACTTGATTCCTATGCCCCACCCTGTATATAACACTCAACGTCATCTCACTAGTTGGTTTCGTCGTCTTCAATAGCACCGTGCCCATGAAAATAACAGAGCGTTCCGGTTCGTGAAAACTCCATTTCGAGCCCTGGTATTTTGTTTTAAATACTGTGTCCGCAAAAATCCGAACACTAGCAGAACATGCTTAAGACGGGAACTGCGTGTTCTTGAAGTTCCCAGTATTCTTTGCTACAGAAAAAAATAAAAAGATAACATTTATTAAGTTATTTTGTTTCCGAGTTGATACTGACACATCATTGTTAAGTTCTTCCAGTCATTCCTTTTCCCTTTCTATTTCTCGTTCTTCTTTAATTTCTTTCACGAGTGCTGATTATAATTTTTAAGTCGTAATCCCCAAATTATGCCTTTCTTGTTTTTCCTTTTGGGTAGGAGGATCCGAAGACTTGCACTGCAGTCTGAGGCTTATTGTACCTATCACTCCTGTTCTGTGCATAACATCTGTCGCCGAACGGTTGCGCTTTTATACGAATACAGCACGCTGCATCGTCAACTTAGCCGGAGCTATGGTGGTGGTGGTGGTGGTGGTGATGATGATGATAATGATGATGTGAATAAATGATGGCAAAATGAATCCGAGGTCCAACGCCGAAAGTTACTCAGTAATTCTGCTTCTATTGGTTATGGGAAAACCCAGGAAAAACTCAACCAGAATTTGAACTCGTGCTCGCTCGTTTCACGGTATCATATTTAATTCACCATAGCATGAAATGTAAAAGAAAACTGTGATATGACGATTAACAATATCTATAGAGAACATAATCAAACCTAAGAATACGAGGTTTCGTTGTGGTGATATTTTCAAACAACATGTGACACTCATAAGCAGCAGGATTCCCTGTTCGTGTGGTGAGCATGACGCAAAGACACCACTTACGAAAGCACAATATTAATACAAGACAAAAACACACGCTGATACATGTCCATTTACTTTCCGGGAATCAAACTCAGATCATCTATACATGCAGCCGGATATGCAAACATATTTGTCACATCGTAGGAGATGCAAGTTAACTATGTAAAAGAACATATCGCATGTGACTGGAACCAAATATCGAATTCTCTCATGAATGTTATATATAGAGAAGATAAAAGCGCAGCACAATGAGGTGAGGTTTGTAGGCCACTGAGAACATATAACCTGATTACAGCTGTGGATATTGGCAATCGCAAGTTGACTTCCTGAATTCACCCCAAACACCCTAACACCCCCGGCATTCGTGACCGAAAATGAGAAGTGTCGGCTGGCCATCGCGTTATACTTTCCAAAGATCGATATGTTCACTCCAGAAATCAGAGGGGAGGGAAACAGGAGTCAGTAAAGATTATGAGTCTCGAAATGGTTTTAGTGTGAAACAGTTGTATTTGGCAATTCAAGTCTCTTTCTATGGGTATATCCGCTTGAAACAGCATTAAGGGTGACGATACAATACATAAAGAAAGCTACATTTTTCGCTTTACTTTTTTGTCAAAATCGATGTCTTTTCTTTTAGTACATGCTCTCCAAAACAGTTGCTTCTCGGACTGTTATCAGTCCGAAAAACTGAACTTTAGCGGCCTAGGCCGCTAAAGTCGTCATGGAAACCTTTAATATGCCAACATTTTTTTTATCGCTGTTATTTATACTCGCTTTAACATCTTTGGTCATATCGCGAGTTATATGCCAACATTATTTCAGTATGTTTATCAGATGGTTGTGAGAATATGACAATGACTGACTATGCCTTTTATACTTAAATTTTTATTTACTTTAACTTTATATTATGCCATATAATTTAGAGAGTTTTTACTAAAAACTACTGTATGTACCACGTACGTAAAACCATTAGCGAACTCATCCCATATTCATCCACTAAAGCCTTATTTTGCGTAGGCCTACTTCATACATAAATAGCTATTTTAGTTTTCAATAATGGTTTAAAGGCATTCAGTTATACCGTGATATTGTTAAAGGATTTAATAGTGTTTATTGGTTTTTAGTGTTGTATTAAAATAACGTCAATCGTTAATTTTAATCATGCTGACAGCTGAATTAATGGAATGTTTTCTATCAACACTCCTCATCAATCAACATTTACGTTAAAAATCGACAAAAAAAAACACACACAGTGCGATCATTTATGTATTCCTCGCGGCGCAGAGTTTTTCCTATGAGCGAGAACCACTCGTTTGCCGCGCAATGGAGGGAGTAGCAAGCCTGCTTGTTTACTTGTTGATCTTGCAGTCGTAGCGCAGCTGTTCCCGGGTGTGTGTTGTGTTGTTCGTTTCTTAATTCAACAGTATACATAAAGTGTATTATGCCTCGTGAGTTTACAACGGCACAGCGTAATTACGATTCATATGTGTTAACTCAGCTCGTGAAGTTCGAAGACGGTTTCAAGAAAGAGACGCTCCAGATCGTAAAACAGTGCATAATCTTTATCATAAATTTCAGGAAACTGGAAATGTCCAGCCTAAGAAACCAAAGAGCAGCGTAGGGTTTCTCACCGAAGAAAGATTACATGACATTCGTAATCGTTTAGAAAATTCTCCAGAAAATCTCTTCACCGTCTTGCACAAGTGGACTTCCATATGGGTCTGTGCAAAAGGCTACTAAATTATTGCTCTTCAAGCCGTATAAAATAACTGTGGCACTTGCTCTTCAACCAGGTGATCCCGTGCGTAGGCGCACATTTTGTGAGTGAAAAATGTGTACAATGGACAAATGGACAAAAAGATGGAAATTTAATATTCTTCTCGGACGAGGCCTGATTTCACCTTCATGGTTATGAACCACAGCGAGTGATGAATGATTTCCTAAAGAGGTGCGAAAAATGCATTGAGAATGAAGACGGGCAGTTTCAACACCCAATTGATAATTTGGAAAGTAATGAGCCTCTTAAATTTGTTTGTGTATTTTTGTATGGTTGGTTTGTTTTATTGTTTTATCCTCCCGCTAATCACCGAGACCTGGCTAACCGGCTAACAAGCGGCGCGCTCGCCCATAGGCAACACACTCCGGTGGAAAGCAAAACTAATCGCACTGTATGATGTTTCGTTTTCTGAATACAAAAAGCAAAACACAGCGTTAAAAATAAATAAAAACTATAAAGATGTGGAACCTCAAATTTTTTTCGAGTTTCTTATCCGTTTACTAAAATTCGCATTACGAAGATTCATATTTGGTTACATAGCTCTTGCTTTCTGAAAATCCATGCCGTCCCCAAAATTCGAGTTATTTCACGATTCATAAAATACAATATTTTAGTTCAACAAACATACCTCTCAGAAACAACTTCTGATTTCTGGGCTAATGTTACAATCAGTTTTAGCGAGAAAAGTCATAGTTCCTACATATAAAACATAGGTAACAATAACGTTTTCTCCTCATACAGATTATGGAACAATTAAGATAACTACTATTTGAAGGACTGTAAGAAGGTGTTTTATATAGTCAATCGATCAATAGTTTGGAACATACTATCTACTAATGGGATTTCACTGCAACTACACTCCAGTCGTTCTAATTCTGCTCCTCACAAAAACGTGCCGGAAACATGACATGTCAAAGGCGTCGACCTACGCGGAAAATTCTTTCACAGTTGTGCTCCAAACACGATGTTTAGAAACGCTGGTTATTAAAAGCACAAATGAATAACCTTTGGGTTAAACACACTCTTAAATCCAATAAATGTTAATATAGTAACGAAATGTAGTAAATCAGAATTTACAATTTTGTATATCTCTGTTCATGCTCTACGCGTCACTAGCACTGGTATTAAATCACTATGTATAATAAAAAAGTTATAATGCGTAATTATTTTGTACACTGAACATAACTCCGATAGCAGAAAACTGTTGTCGAAGATTGAAGAAGGCTGGCATCAGTTTCACAAGGGAACGTTCAACACTGGAAGGTAGGATAGGACCTTCAAATTTTATGCACTGAAAGGTCCATTTATAAGAAATTTTTTTGCGAAAAAAATCTAAATCAACCTATAAGACAGTTAAATAGTATTTGGAATAGTAGTAGTACTTTGGAAGCCCTGATGCTGTCACTCGGAAGAAGGCAAGGTCTGTGTAGTACTGTACCTGTGTCGCGTGGCAATGGCGGGTAAGTACGGAGTCCGACATCGAACATAGCAGTGTACTGTAGTTATACAGGGTGTTTCAAAAATACGCGGCATAATTTCAGGTATGTATTTCCCACACGTAGACAATCAAAATAGTTCATTACAACATGTGTCCGGAAATGCTTCATTTCCGAGTTATGGCCTTCACAACATTGAAATTCACCGGAACGTTTTTCTCTCCGCAGATCGTTGTCATTACAGAAGAAGTTCAAAATGTCCACCTCCTGCTTGAATACAGACCTCACATTGATGTCTCATTGACCTGCGAACACGATCCCAAACTCCAGGAGTATTGCGTATGTCCTCAGAACATGCCACAATTCGATTCCGAAGGGATTCCAAATCAGGCACCGGAGACGAATAAACCAATGATTTTAAATGGCCGCACAAATAGAAATCGAGAGGGTTCAGATCAGGTGAGCGTGGAGGCCAAGCAATTGGGCCACCTCTACCTATCCATCGATCAGGAAACCTTCGATCCAAGTACCGGCGAGCCATACGACTGAAGTGTGCAGGAGCGCCATCATGCAAGAAGTGAATGTGTTGACGATTGATCAGTGGAGTGTCTTCTAAAACATGAGGTATGGTGTTTTCCAGGAAGTTCGTGTACGCCTGCCCCGTAAGTCTGTTTACAAGTACATGGGTCCAACTAATCGATCACCAATGATACCGGCCCACATGTTGAGGGAGAACCGCACCTGGTGATGAGATGGAACAGTTGCACGTGGGTTTTCATACGCCCATACATGCTGATTGTGGAAATTTGTTATGCCATCTCGTGTGAACTGTGCTTCATCTGTAAATAATACTACGGCAGGAAAGTTCGGATTTACACCACACTGCTGCAAGAACCACTGACAGAACCTAACTCGTGCAGGGTAATCTGCTGGTGAGAGGGCCTGTACACGTTGCAAACGATAAGGATATAATTGATACTCTTTCAACAGCCTCCAGACAGTCGTCTGAGGAACATTGACTTGCAACGCTACCCTTCGTGTGCTGATAGAAGGAGTCATGTTCACAGCCTCCAGAATCTCCTCCTGTATTTCTGGAGTTGTAGATCTTGGTCGTTCCCTTCCCAAACCAGGAGAGTTAAACTTTCCATACTCGCACAGACGGTAATGGAGACGTACAAATGTCTTCCGATCTGGACATTGTCGCTGTGGGTACCTCTCCTGGTACAAACGACGAGCCAACGCAGCATTGCCGTCCGCCTTACCGTACATGAAGTGTATCTCTGCCAGCTCTTGATTTGAATACATGTCGCACAGTCTAACGCCTACACAACACTGAATGTAACCTTCGCCTCGGAATGAACTGTCAGAGTGCCCTCTTAATGTCTCCTTTGACGGCAACGACCTGCGGAAAGAAAAACGTTCCGGTGAATTTCAATGTTGTGAAGGCCATAACTCGGAAATAAAGCATTTCCGGACACATGTTGTAATGAACTATTTTGATTGTCTACATGTGGGAAATACATACCTGAAATTATGCCCCGTATTTTTGAAACACCCTGTAAAACTTTAGGTTTAATTTGAGAGAAACTGAATACCATGCTAGTCCAATTTTATTGTTCGCGTGATAGAATCTTTTCTCATGTACACGAGCAATTACTAACTAAAATTAAATTATATTAAATAAAATCTCAAGTTACTATTGGAAATACTGCTTCTTATTAGCTATCTATTTTTGTGTTTCAAAGACAGAGGGTTACATCGATACATAAATCCTCAAATAAAGGCAAGTTATCAATTTTCCTAGTTAGTAAATGCACAGAAAATTTACGTTGTGCAGTATTAAAATAATTTTGAGGTTTGAAGGTAACTTCACATAACTAAATGTATTGAAAATTACATCAGATTCTTTAAAGAAGGTGTTCATTTTATTTATACTTAATTACTTACCTACAAGTGGTTTTAAGGAAACCGGAGGTTCATTGCCGCTCTCACATAAGCTCGCCAACAGTCCCTATTCTGAGTAAGATTAATTGAGTCTCTACCATCATATCCCACCTCCCTCAAAACCATTTTTATATTATTTGCCCATCTACGTCTCGGCCTCCCCAAAGCAGTGGCGGACGGTGGGTTTGAATGTTGAGGAAACCAAGACGTGACTGATGAGAGTTTGCATTTTATGTATTAAAAATAAAGGGCCTATACGTCATTACCAAGCGCCGAATTTTTAGGTTTCAAAAAACTAAAATTAGGTTTTCCAATCTATGTTTCAGGATTTTTTTATTTAAGATCTTATATTTTGGAATTTATAGGATTTTACGGGAAAAAAGAATGAAAATAAACAACATACTGTTAATATATTACAATACTGTTAGAGTTAATTCAAATATCCGTTATTATAGGCCTAACACAGCGATGTCAAGGTCAAGAGCACGTAGAAGGGTCTGCGTGCGATCAAGCGCTCACAGGTTGCAATGAATCTATTCTGCAGGCAAAGCAGTGAATACATAAGAAGTGGTGATCAAAGTGAACTCCATTGGCCTATCACTGCAAGATGAATTAAACTGTTTTTAAATAATAGATAACGTGTTACATTCATACAAGACAAGAAATTGGAACATGATTTGTAGAGTGTACCTCTCTAATAATTGCAATGAATTATAAAATAGTAGACTATAATAAATAATAAACATAGCTTCTGCTAAACTTATATAATGTAATAATCCAACTAGTATAAAACACTGTCTTCCTGTTTTAAACTTACCAATACAAAAGTGAAAGATATTACAGGACATTGTGCATACGGAAAAATGAAATAATAGGCCTACAACAAATATAAACATAGTATATTTTCTTTATCTTAGCGGTTTTAGATAATGAGGCGTACCAAATTATTTGCTATGTAACTGTTACATACTTGATAATGTACTTATTATATGAACAGCACATTTCTAGAAACAAATTAAATTCCTGACTTCTCGTCTAATACAGAAGTGTTTTTTTCTTGTTTTAGCCAACACCACCCTTCTTACGTCCGGCAAAATTATGTTGCCTGCAGCATGACGTAGCATAGCACTAGTGCTGCTTATGATTAGGTTTTCTCCGGAGCAGTTGTTTGCGCGCTTTCAATCGGAGACCTCTGGATTACCTCCGATTGATGCCGCGCAGGTTGTATATGTGCTGTGGCGCAGACATACACTTTCCGCTGAGCATTCCTTTAATCGGATCAGGTAGTGATTCGAGTCTGCTGACGTCCGCGTATCTTTTAAAATAAGTTGTAATTTGTTGTTGTTTATTCTCTCTTTTATGTTAATCTCTTTCTCTTTCTTCGGCTCTTTTTTTTTTTCTTGTTTTGCTTGAAGTGCTACGTTAGCTGACAGATTTTTTTTCTAGATTTAAAATTTCTTAGTATATGTGGAAAGGCGTATTAGTTTTATGTCATTGATCAAATTAATAACATTCAATCTAACTGCAAAACTAACGCAGAAGTAAAGCTTTTCAGTAGCTAATGTAAACATGTATACTGTAGTTCTCCTAGAAACTCTCGTTTAATCGCAAAGTGTTTGTCAATTATTATTCTAATCGGTTTAGTTTAACGTAAAATATATTGAGCTTCAGAATGGAACAAAAGAAACGTGGGCTATCAATGGGTTAAAATATCTGTCCAACATAATTCATTCAGATTTTTCACCGGACAGGATTGTGATTATTGTGTTGAAGGGTGTCAGTATTTGAACTGCCTCTTCTAAAACGCGCCACTCTTTCTCTGTAATAAAAATATACGTGGATATCAACTTAAGAATAATTGTAATTATATTATTACCACATGTTTCTTTAGTTTCATTCAGAAACTCAATATTTTAATCCAAACAGTAAAATATAACTCAAGTTGTCTAAACAGCAAAATATAACTCAAGTCGTCTTTTAAATATTTCATATGCCTTTATTGCCTCGAAAGTTACGTTTTAGAGAAATTTCAAGACTTTTTCCTATACTGTGGGCCTTTGGGAAAAATAGCACTTAAACAATTTAAAAAGAAATCGTATCAAATGTTTTGCGTAATTGTTTTCATCAAATTCGCGTTTGTGCGATCGCTTCAAATGGTCTAACACATTCGAAGTTCCACCACCCTTAGAGTAAAAGTTTACAATGTGCGACTTTATTATTACATTCAACTAAATTAAAGAATTTCCATGCGACGGATATCCGATTTTGTGCCATTTTATTCCACTCACAACTACAGTCAGTCCGTACGCGCCGGTCGTCCTTGAGCTAACTGTCGCTTCGCTCCGAACCACCGCATCCCTCCGTATGTCCCCTGTTCCACCTACGATAGTACCGGAGATCACCGGTGGAGACCTTTATTCGTAATCTCCGATTCCTCCGCGGTAGTAGTCACTCCGCTGAGCAGCACTGCATAGCACGCTTATTATCATCTGATAATCTTGATATTAGTCTTGGTTTTATAAGGTTCAAGAGTGAGGAAAATTGCTCACATATGTGCTTACTATCAAATATAAAAATAAGTTGCGCCGCAAATATTCGTACCCTGGATATATTACTCGGCAAAGCGTACTTCCAACTTGGCTCTGTCCACGCAATTCAAAAGAACGTGGAGAGAACTTTTCGTCGCTTAACCAAATGACATCACAATGGTAAGGAACATTGTCAAACTGAAAATATATGGACGACATATCTTCACAATTTTTTTAACAGAATTCATAACGAGTGTACGCTATTAGCATCATACTCTTTTTGTACTTTATTCTGTAAACTTAAATGCAATGCAGTGAGGAAGAACCTCTACAGTACATCTAAACATATATTTATTACTATTTAATGTCAATAAACAACAAAATTTCAATACATCATTATGTATATGAATTAATAATTTTAGGCGTTTCACATTACTTCTCTTTGTAACTAAATGCTTTCCATATATCAGACAAAGAACATTATCCCCTCTTTCACTCATAAGAAGTCAAGAGTCCAGTCAGCCTAAAACTTGCTGAACGACTTCTCCATCAATATGTAAAGTACAACCCTTGAGCTCATCAGTGACTTGTACCCGCCTGCCGTACGTGCTCTGAAGAGTGCATATGAGCGATGAGGCACGTTTGCGCTCTCGTTGACATCACTGGCCTAACATAAATCTACCAAGTAGCCTGATGATTCACGTGGTGATGATGGAATGTTTTATGTAACTATTTACGAACATTAATACACATTAATAGTCTATTATGTTACAACACTGTATCTTTATTAAGTTATTATTAGACATCGGATTTTTAGGCACTAAAAATTTTCAGTTTTAGGCGCCTAAAATAAGCTCAAAATTTGCAAAATTAGGCTCTATTTTAATGAAAATAGGCATTTTAGGCACATCAAGGTATCATACTTATTTCTTTCACTGAAATTTTTAGTTATACACTAAAATACGCACAAAAAAGTATGTTTAAACATTAAAAAACAATACTATATTATATTTATAAACAGAGCTGCACAAATTTAATATGTTGAAACTAATGAAATAATGTTTATTGATATCAAGATTACTCATTTTAAGTTATTGAAATTCAGTTCCATGCTCAGACTTTATTATAATTATCTGCACAGTACACCACCAGAATTTTTTCTAAATTCTCCACAGTTAACCTTTGCCTTTTGTCACTGAGAATCATTTTGAAAGCAGAAAAACTTCTTTCAACCGAAACTGATGTGAGAGGCGCAAATTTTAAATTAGGTACAATAGAAACATCAATACTTACTGGAACATTTACACTTTCCCCCGATATCACTCTTGATACTTTTTCCAACAATGAAAATCCTACATTCTTATTTAATACGTTGTCCCACTTATTTTTAACTTTTTTCCCAGTTTCGCCCAAAGCAGAATGTATGTTCACTTGAGCTTCCTTTACTATTGCTATTTGGCTACAAAGAGATTGTTTTTCACGTTCTAATTGTTCAATGCTTGCAGGTATGAAAGAAAAGTTTGATGTTATGTAGGCAATATCGTTTTTCACTCGTGAGTCATTCAGACAATCTTTCACTGCTTTCACACACGCTGCACTATCAGTTTCAGGTAATTTATCAATAACTGTGACCACTTCTTTAAAATACTTAGAATAATACACCACTGACTGAATCCAGGTTCCCCATCGTGTAACAACCGGCTGAGGTGGGAGTGGGATATCTGGAAAGTTCTCTCTGAATATTGAAATCCTGGATGGGGCTTTACAAAAACATTTTTTTGTGTTAGAAATAAACGAATTGACAAGAGGAAATTTATTCCGGATTGTTTCAGAAACCCTGTGAAGGCCATGTGCTAGACAGGTTACATGCGTGAGGTTAGGATAAAATGTTTTAAGAAGTGGAGCTGCAGCAACCTTGCATGAGGCAGCATCAGTACAAAACAACAGAACTTTAGAATCGTCTATATTACCTGAGTATAAAGACTGTAGGCCTTTATTTACAAAATAAGCAATGGCTTGGCTATTCACTTTCGAAAGTTCCTTAACACATACGAGGTGTGGAATCGAAGTTCCATCAGGACTAAGTTTTCCTACTACCATATTTGCTATATACCTATTCATAGGATCTGAGGTTTCATCCACAGAGACCCATATGTAAGAATCACCTATATCCTCCCGAATGGAAGCTAAAGTTTCATTGTATATTCTGTCTAAGTAATTTTTTCTTAGGGTCGACTCAGATGGGATATTTTGTTTGCAGTATTTTTGTAAAAACTGTCTTAAAACCGGATTTCAATTGCATTCCAGGGAATGTTAGTAGCAACAAACGCTCTGGTTAAATCAGCATAGAAATTGCTGCTGAGATTGGATGAAGTAGGCTGTGTTAGTAAAGTTTGTTGCAGTTGATTTTTCTGCTGAGCTTTAGCCTTATGAGCCGCTCCTTGCACATGCTGCTTTAGGTGGCACTTCTTTTCTTGCGAAATCTAAAAATGTAAAGTAAACTGAATTAAAATAAAATCCTAATTGTTGTATTGCCGTATTTCTATCACAAAGCTAGTGGGTTCGAACAATCCAAATTTTAATGACCTGCAAATACTTTAACTATCGGAATTTAAAAGGTTAAAGTGTAGTGGTCTTAAAAAGAATTATACCTCAGGATAGCTCAGTCAATGTATAGGCCTACTCATTAAAATTAATAGAATTTATATATTTCAACTATTGTTACATACCTGTTTGCTACAAATCTTGCAGAATATTATTTTTCCATCATAAGTGAATTCTGAATATTCTGTTAGCCATTGCCGGATCAATGTAGATTTTGCACTTATATTTTTCGGCATTATCGCGTTAAACTTCACAGGAAAACGTCCTACCGCTCAAAACTTCTCAACACAAATAAGGTGAGGGAAAGCGCAACTGTTAACGAGCATTCAAATGAACCGTTGTTATTGAGATTCAATTGGACAAAAATACAAAGTTCCACTTATTGTTGCATTTCCTGGTAGTGTTAACACTAGGAGGGCCATTCTTTTAAATATTTTGTAACGGTTTACCCTACTAATTCGCAGTTTTACGACTTTTCATAAATATTTCAAAAACACTCTTTCTCCAAAAATTGTGATTTTATGACACTCTGAAGGGCAGTACAGCTAATCGGTTTCAGACCGAAAACAGTCATTTTTATAGTATAGTATATCTCTGAATCGGTAGCAGCACATGTTGTGATTGTTGCCTGCTTCAAAACTAAGGTTGGTTCTTTGTCGGCATTTATGCCTCCAAACATGTTAAATTCGGTGAAATCTATTGCGAGTGTCGTGAGATTCAAAACATTTTGTTTCCTTTATCAATGGTTTCATGGCCGGTGTGAAGCAAACTTTCCACTTTTTAAATGCCTTAAATTTCGCAGTGAATGCATGTATAAATTATAAAAAGTAAGAGTAAAATGCGAAACTTTACAGTGAGTTAGGCATTTTTAGGCGAATATTAACAAATTAGGCTCTAATAACCGTTTTAGGGCATTTTAGGGCACTATAAAACTCTTTGAATACCTTTCAATTTCCATGAAACACAAATATTAATAATTATTTTTACTTTTCTCCTAAAGAAACAAAATAGGCATTTGCCCTAGAATCCGATGTCTGGTTATTACACTCGCAAACCACTCATGTAAGTAGTGTTCCTAATATGAATTAGGTCTCTTTAGGCCATTTTAAGTCCTAACCTACGGATTAGGTCTTCTTGGATCATATTAAATCTAAGAATGTTATTCGTTGCTCAAGGGCGCCCGCAGGATCCAGTCTCAGTGGTAGCAAGACGGTTAAAAAATTATTGCAATGGCGGGCATTCCTGCGGCATTGCCGCAGTGATATCAGACCTCAGCGAAGCATCAAACGTACCCCCTACCTTCCCCTTCCCCCACTCCATGAAAATACTGCGCGTGTACGTGGCGGATTATACTGGATTGCTGTACTTTGGAGCTTCATTAGTGATACAATGTCTTTCGCAGAATCTTATGAATCGAGAGGATATCACATTTACAAGAAAGGCGGTTCTCTCATTTCTCATGTTTAGGATCAGTTACAATTCAGGACGCGAACTTAAATATGTACATTCTTAAAATAAATCACCTGTTATAAGAGTTCAAGGAACACAGATTCAGTGAGTTTCAAAGGATGGAGAAAGATTTCAATATTTTTGCCACTGCTTTTCATATTAAAATTGAAAATGGTATCCCAGAATTGCAGTTAGAGGTACTGTATTTGCAGAATTATGGCTTCTTGAAAGCAGAATGTGAAGGTCTACTGGGGGCTAAATTTTTTTAAAAGATTTCCAGTACTACATATCCACTGCTTAGACAGTTTGCTTCAAAAATAATGAGTACCGTCATTTCCCATAACTATGGTCCTGGAACATAACTTTTGTCCACGATACAACTATTCAAAGTTTGTATTCCATAACGTAGTACCTCGTTTATCTATATTTTTTCTGTACTGTAGTTTGAATTCAAGTCACTGCAGCTATCTACGAACGGTCTATGTTACTTCTACAATGATCTTTGAATGGTTGTATCGTGGACCATAGTTATGGGAAATGACGGTATGTATTCATCAACCTACCAGTGCGAACAGCTGTTTTCTAAAATGAAATTTATAAATCCAGCCACAGATCCAGCTTAAGCGATGCTCATCTCCTTGCGCAACTGAAAATAACATGCACAGATATAAATCCCAATTTCGAAGAAATTGCTTTGAAAAATGATTAATTAAATATCACGTGAGTGGACTATTCTAATTACATATGGTAGGTAGGAGTGTAGCGGCGCAACTGTCTGAAAATCCGTCACTGCACTGTAGAGTGTAACCCCTCCCACAGTATGTAGTTGTCTTGTGGGTTGCGTTCATTTTGCCCACCACTGATTATAGGAAATGGATGGACGAGGAGAGAGAAAACTGAACATGAAAAATAGCTAGTTCTGAAATCTAAATTACTGTACCTTGCGCACGTATTCATAGTTCAAAGCACTCGTTTTTGTTGAACTGTTTACCGAAGGTTTGAGAAAACATGTATCGTGGATGTAGAGAAAAATAAAAAAACGCGTAAAAAATCTCAATGACAGCAATTGCTACGCTACCACTGGCTACCCCCTGTGGGCGCCCTTGTCGTTGCTAAATAAAACGAATAAAAAAGCAATATTTCGAGAGTAACGAGATAGCAACAAAATAGGTTCGAGCCTAAGAATCCGGGGCTTGCTCATTACTATTACATAGCCTACTTGTACAGTAAATTCACACGACGATCCTCCTTTGCAAACCGATCAATTGGGTCACAATATACTGAACAACTATTAGAAGAAGCTAGACACAAATCTGCATTTGTTTCTAAACTCTCAATATATTTAATATATTGTATATATAATTATATCTCGTAACACAAAAGAAAAAATAACAGGAACACCCCACAAACAAGAGAAAAATGTACCAATATCAAAGCAACGTTTACGCAGGGAGAGAAAACTAAGAACACGTGACTCAGTTTTCTAAAACCAAGAAGAAAGAAAGAGAGAGAGAGCTTGCCAATACAGCCGAACATAGCCGAAAGCAGGCGAGACTAGCAGTACAGTTGTCAGCGGTGAGTAGGACGGCTCCAAATTTGGCTCCTCTCGCGCGTTATAGTTAAGTTTAAATACTCCGCTAACCAGCTGTCTTATTGGTTGAACTGCTGTTGTCATGGCTACCGGGGAGTAGAGTGATGTACAGGGACATCATTTTATTCTTACTAACAATTTTAATATTAACCTGCCTATACCTTTGGATCAACGCCGTTTCCTACCCCCTTCCACAACTGGAGTTCGATGATATTGGCGTAATATACAATCAAATCACTTTACTACGTATAGGAGGGAAGAAAAGTAGTTAATCCATTTACGTAAACTAGGAAATATCGCGCTTTTGAGTTTGAACATTTTCATTAGGTTTTTCTTTAATCAAAATACAGTATAGTATTAACAATAAGTGTTTTTACTCATGAACTGAGCTGTCTATGTGGACGTATTCATTATGCATTATGCAGTGTATATTATACTGTCTACAGCACATTAGCGTACAATATAGAGAATGAAGTTAAATTGAAAAATAATCATAATATGGATATTTAAACACATTTTTGAAAATGGTGGCCGTTCATTTCGATACAGGCTTCAGTTCTAATGTGCATATTATCGCACTATAGACTATTGTACCTAATCCCTATTACTAGTTTCGTTCTTCGTACTAGTGACTCATATTGAAATAATTCTGTACCTACTCTATAAAAGAGTACCTTACGTACTGTAAATTCAATCTTCACTTTTGCCCGATCCGAAAAGTTAAAATTACTCAGACATGCTATCTACTGTCCGTCCAAGTGGTTATGTCGTAGGGTCGCAGAAAGGGAGGAAATCACGTGACAGTTAAATACTTAACGAGGCTCCTTTGTTTAAGTTGTTTTAAACAGTTGTATAATATAACGTAGACGTCCAATTCCTAACAGAAATTAATGTTCTCAGAAAAGAGCTAAGACAGCCCAGCCACTAGCTGGCGAATAAAAGCAGGTGGGGGAAACCGGGATACGACGTAGGCAAATGGACGACAGTACCTGTGCGAAAATGATTCAATATTGAAAGCTCTTTCGTCACTGGAAAACGCGAACATATTTTTGGAACGTACTGTTTACTATGACCACAGTCTACTATAGGCTATACAGTCGCTAAGCTTGAGGTGATTTTTTTTTTGCAAATCTCGTGATAAAGCGCTCCAAGCGGTTAGCAACTAGAAACAATAGACTGTCCACGGGCGACTTTGGACTGTGTCGTATTTCCATCGAGTGCTAGCTCGTTGCGTATTTCACATTGATGCTTGTGAAATGTTCGTTATTGGTTGTAATGAAAATGTTAATGGCTAAAATACAATAATAGGAATAATAATATTTTATTAGAGACGTAGAAAAATTAAGTTTATTTTAATGAAATTTATTGATCACGTTTTATTTTCAATTCTGGTGGGATTATTATTGCTTAGGCCTACCTTTTTCAAAGGATGTTTTTAATTATAGCTGTTAATTTTTTGTTATTTTTATTTGTTACTTTACTAGAGACGTAGAAAAAGTCTGTTACAATAAAAAAGAACACAACGAAAGTGTAACATTTTGTCGTCTACTAGGAGAGAGATCTGCGATGATGAGGCGATAGTAGCGATCCTAGTGGTGGGCAACTACCCATGTTTGCATTTTTACTACATATTGAGCTTCGCGACTGTATATAGTAGACTGTGCTATGACCGTAAGGCTACTATGACTGTACATGCGGTCTTGGATCTGTGTGCAGGACGGTTGAACTTCATTAGTAGAAGGGGTGGGAGTGAAGTACATTCAAAAACTCAGGTACAATAAAAATTGAAGTAAAAATAAAATGATGTCCCTGTAGTTGTCTCCTCTCTCCTGCTTTCTCATGGACACTGCAGGCTGCTAGATGTCGACTATATACAGTGACTGTATACAGTCTGAACATAAGAAAGTGAGTGCATTAAACATATTACGGATTAAAAATATACTATGTAGGTTGCAGCAACAACAGTTTTATTTGCTGTACATGATTCATGACTTTGGACCCGATACATTAAGTTTATTGTGCATGTACTACAGGTTGTTGACTCGCTGCAGGTAGTGAAAGGTAGAGATGTGTTCAGGTAACAACGTTGCTATTTAAAGTAGAGTACGGTAGTATGGGGAACACACACGTATGTACATTCTGAAAGTAAATATGCATTATACAATGGCAATGTCAAGAGAATATGAAAAACATTTATTCTCCTGTCTTTTATAAGCATTTGTGTTTAATTATACACAGTGTTAATGGTGTAAATAAACATGTATCAATTTTATAGTTTCTTCATTTATCCCAATGGTCGTATTTAGGAAGTGCAGTTACAGTTCCGAATTGCAATGTACTACAAGATACATTTTCAGTGTCTCAAACGTAAATCTTTTTCGTTATCTGCCAAACAAAGTCTGTACTGTGAAAAGCTGCGCTCTACGTCGCATGACGTGTTAGGAGCAAAACGAAAAAACCTAACATCATTGCAGTCTCTAAGAGATAGTCCTTTATTCTCCGGTGACTATGTCCACTAATTTGTTGTTTATTTTACATAATGTTCCATATCCGTTATTTTTACATAAAATTGATTTTCACTTGTGTTTTACACGTTCTGTAACCTGTGTACTTGGTGTCTCATTAATTATCTGTGTAATTTCCTGAATTAATTTGGGGGCTTCCGGCACCTCTTGCTCTGACTTTTCTAACCGTGTAATAGTTTCAGACACAGTTTGAAAATAGGTTTGTATGAAAACCAAATTATTCGTCACAACCTTCAAATCCAGAGCGTGTTTCTTTGCGTATTTGTTGGCGTACGTTTTACCACTATACTCAATATGCCGTTATGCGGATTTCCCACTGAACTGCTTTATTGGGTCCGAAGTCTCGAAGCCTATACATGATGCAGTAAGAACTTGTGCTTTCATCACTGCATAAACTATTCATAGTTTTCTTCTGTTTATGATCAGGGAGACTGTAGTGTGTATAGACAACCAGAAGAGGTGTAAGAACAGAATAAGAGAAATAAAGAAGGAATAATGACAGGTTCTAAGAAAGACGAACTTATGCCGGTGGGCTTTATATTGTATTTGTGTACTTATTGTAAAATATGTTTTAGGTTTAATTTGTGAGACCATTAAACATACCTTACCAATTTAATGTCCGAGGGATAATCAATTGAAAACGGGTCACCATGCGTATATCTCACGGCGGGAAAGTTGGTACCACTGGAATTCGATTGCTGAACTGACATCTGGTGGCGACTCATGAAAGCACAGTTACAACCTCTGCTTACACACTAGTTTTTTTTTTAATTTTCTTGGGTTATTTTACGACGCTGTATCAACATCTAGGTTATTTAGCGTCTGAATGATATGAAGGTGATAATGCCGGTGAAATGAGTCCGGGGTCCAGCACCGAAAGTTACCCAGCATTTGCTCGTGTTGGGTTGAGGGAGAACCCCGGAAAAAACCTCAACCACGTAACTTGCCCCGACCGGGATTCGAACCCGGGCCATCTGGTTTCGCAGCCAGACGCGCTGACCGTTACTCCACAGGTGTGGACCTTACACACTAGTCGCTCGTTTATTGTGTTGGAAGTAACATTAGAGATAAGCGTGTTCGTCCAACATCATTAATGAAGGCAGATAAAAAACAGCGAGATGTAGTGCGATTTTTGACTGCTGAAGGAATAGCAGGATGATAAATCCATTTCACATGTCTGCTGTTTACGGCGAACACATGTCATGTTCACGTGTACTGGAATGGCACAAGCGATTCAGAGAGGGACGAGTGTCACTGATGCTCGCCCAGGACAGGCTCATCGTGCCATCACTCCTGCTGTTATTTCTGAGGTTGATAGTCTTATACGGGGAAATCGACGGATAACTGTGGAAGAACTTCGTCGTTTGGTGGAAAAAAAAAGTAACGGTTCCGTACACGTCGTTGCTTCACTTGCATTACCGAAAAATCTGCGCGCAATGGGCTCCACATTAGTTGACGGAGGAACAAAAAACAAACAATGCCTGCTTCATTGGGTCACTTGCAAAGATACCACGAGGAACAGTATGCATTTCTGTCCCGTACTGTCACTGGGGACGAATCGTGGTGTCACCAGTTTGAACCGGAGAGCAAACGGCAGAGCCAACAATGTGTGTGTGTGTGTGTGTGTGTGTGCGTGTGTTTTTTTTTTAACTGCATGCCCCATTACATAGTAATACTACATGCTTTGTAATTTCAATTCATCAGTTTACAGTATCTAACGTATTATAATATACACGTGTTTAGCTATAATCTTCATACATACTATGATATCGTATAATATAATATTCTAATTGCAATCTGTCATGATTAATTGGCATATTATTGTAGATCATTGAAGTTTATCGAGCTGATGAAACGGACGAATATTTGCAAATACTTGCTAACTAGCTTGTCCTGAGTCGTAGGCCAATCTCCGCCAATGTTTCTTATTCTTTTACTCATTTCCTTTCTTTCTTATATAATCTTTTGCATTGGAATACGACGTGATCTGCAGTTTGTTCTTCTTCTCCACATGGACATATCGGGTTGTCTGAAAGTCTAAATCTGTGAAGGTATGCCCTCAGCTTTCCATGGCCAGTTACTATTGCTGTGAATTCTGGGAAGAAGGGAATTTTCTGTCGTAGTCTATTCTTCACTGATGGGAAGTAAGCCTTACTTATTGCTCCATTCCTTGAGTCTGTCCATTGTTGCTGCCACATTTCGATTCCTTTTTCTTTTTCCTGTGTTATAATAACCTCTTTCGGTACTCTGTCGTAAACGATTTCCCGGTCTTCTGCTGCTGCTTGCTTTGCAAGTCTATCTGCTATTTCATTCCCCTCTATTCCTGAATGTCCTTTAATCCAGCCGAAATGTAATTTCCAATTCGAATGTGCCAAATTATTTATTTTTGTTTTAATAAGTTCTATTAATCTATTTCTTTTGTAGTTGTTTTTCAATAAATCTAAAGTAATTTTACTATCCGTATATAATGCAACAGATTTGTCGTTGTATTCGTTCTGAATTTCTTCTATTTTTTCCAGTATTTTTAATATTGCGATTTGTTCCGCTTGATTGTTGGAACACTGGCTATGGAGTTTGAATTTTAGTTCGGTTGTTAGAGTGCCATTTTCGTATATAATTCCTGCTGCACCGACGTTGTCTCCGGATTTACTGCCGTCTGTGTAAGCCTCAATTGTATACTTGATGCCATTTTCCACTTCACGAATTTCAGGAATTTCTGAAGGATGTCGCCAAAATGTTAATTCCAGGGGTGCATCGTATTTTCCATTGTGAACTTTCGTTGCAATGTAGGTTTGTACTGTTTGTTCTATGAGTATAATGATTGGTAGTACTCCAGCTATGATACATGAGGCGTCGTAAGAGATTGTCCGATAAGCTTTGGCAATTTTTATATTAATGTGTCTTTGTACTCTCCTGTATTTTGCGATATTCTTCTTTCTTCGTATTGCTTCTATCCATACCGGAGCTCCATACGTCATAACTGGGAGTAAAGCTCCTTCATAGATTGTTCTCAATGCTTTATAACCTAAACCCCATTGCAGTTTGGCTGTTCTGGCTAGCATATTGACAAGAGCGATTGATTTTTGTACGGTATGATCTATATGTGCAGTGAAGTTAAATTTATTGTCCAGATATATTCCCAAATATTTAATTTCTTCAGCTTGGTCCAGCCGTTTGTGATTCAGATAGATGTTGACATCCCTCTCGTCATTTCGTTTCCTCGTTATGAATAAAACTTTGGATTTGTTGTCGTTGAATTTTATTTTATTATCAGTGGCCCAATCTTGGATTTTTATTATATCCTGATTTGCGATATTTTCTGCTTCTATTTTACAAGACCCTTTTGTTAGAATAATAAGGTCGTCCGCGAAGGCAATCACTTTTGTTCTTCTATTAAACTTCAAATTTAGTAATGAATTGTACAAGACGTTCCAGCAACCTGGGCCGCAACATGATCCCTGTGGACACCCTTTTTGAACGTCTTTTTCGGTGGTATAATTATTTATTGAAAGTGTGGCTTTTCTGTTGCCAAAGTAGTCTACTGCTAAATTGTATAAATTTTTCGGACATCTTAGTTCTCTTAAATTCTTTAAAATACCGGGCCACCAGGCCGCATCAAATGCGCCTTTCACGTCAAGACTGACTACAATTACGCATTCCTTTAAATTCAAACTTTTTTCTATGTAGTTTTTAACTTCAAAAGCTGCATCAATTGTTCCTCTCTGGGGTGTGAATCCATATTGGTTTTTGTTGAACAAGTTGTTAGTATATATGTGGAATAATATCCTGTCAATCAGTAATTTTTCCAGCAGTTTACCACCAGTGTTTACAAGACTTATTGGCCGAAATTTCGAGACATCATTGCAGTTCTCTCTTCCAGGCTTAATTATTGGGAGAATGACTGTACGTTTCCAGTTTTTGGGAAAGCACCCCTTATTTATACACGCGTTATATAGCTGTGTAAAGAATAAGGGAAATAGCTGAAAAGCTCTTTTAACAATATCACTGGTTAAACCATCTTCCCCAGGAGCCTTTTTAGGGTTGAACTTTTTTAAGTTTGTTAATATTTCTTCCTTCGTGAAGGCTGTGTCGTCTTCTGTGTCTATTGGCTCTTGTATCTCCTTCCTGATTGCTTTATGTATTTCTCTATCCTCCGTTTCACTGTCTTCAGGAACGAAGTGTTCAAGCATGTGAATTAGGGTACTTCTCGTGTCTGTGGTGTATGTTCCATCTTCTTTCTGCAGTGTAGTCAGTGGAGAGGTGGTTCTAGTTTTACCCGTTGCTATTTTGTATATTTTCCAAGGATTGGTTCCGTCTTCTATAGTGCAGAATGTTTTCCAGGACTTCAATTTTTCTTCTTGCATTTTTCCTTCATATTCTCTTTTACCCTCAAAGTACTTTGTTTTCCTTTCTTCTCTCAGATGTTCGTTGGTGGTAGTTCTTTGGTATCTTCTCCGTAGAGCATTTGTCCTTTTCCTTAACACTGTTAGTTCGTCTGTCCACCAGGAAACTGTGTTCTTGTTTATTGCATGCTTCTTTCCCGTCGATACACGGAATGCTTCCTTGCTAGCTGCTGTGATGCAAGAGAAAGCCAGGTTTGTAAATTCTTCTACATTCTCGTAGTTCTCAAATCTCTTGCTCAGATCTAGGTCCATTTTCGTCAAATCTTCATTATTGTTCTCAGAGTGAAATTTTGAAATAATCTTGGATACAAGGATGCCATCAAATTTGTTGTAATCTCCTTCGTTAATTATGTATCTAATCTTGCTGTAATTGTACGCTGTATTAATATTGTGTTTCTTCTGCCTCAGCATTCGAAGATTAAATGTCAGAAGCTTGTGGTCTGAGCAGCTTTCTTCAGCGCCGCATGCCCAATCCGTTACGTGTCTTAGTAGTTGATTATTAACGATTGTTAAATCTACGTAGCTACTAGCTCTTATTGTTTCGAATGTTGGTTCTGATCTCTCATTTACAATGTTTAAGTTTGAGATTGCCAAGAAGTCTTCCAGACTTTTCCCTCGCAGGTTTGTTGTCGTGTCGAACCATGTTTTGCTTCTAGCGTTACTATCTTCTGCTATTAGTATGCCTTATGTCTTGGGTGAAATCAAAGTATGAGCTCACTCCATAAAATTTCGTAGTTTTATAAGACATTTCCACTACGACGTTGTCTTCATCAGAGAGTTGCGTGATGAGTACTATATCTATTTCATTGTTATTTACGATCACCGCTGATCTTTTCCTCCCATTTCCACTCGTAAATGTTCTCAGCGATTTAGGTATACAGCACAAACTATTTCCTATAATGTATGGCTCTTGTACAAATGCCAAGTCTATTTCATTTTCTTTCAAAATTCGCACCAGGTTATTCGCTGCTATGCGTTTGTGTTGTAAATTGACTTGTAGACAACGCAGGGTTTTGATACTTTTATTCATAGGTTTATGATTATCTGTTTTAATAATCTGTCCTATTTGCATTCTTTTTTAGGGCAGCTACATAGCAACTGCATGTTTTGTCAAGCGATGAATGGTTTATGTTCACAGGCGCTGTTTTATTGTATTTATTATAATTAATACAATTGACGCAACGCAGGTTTTCCTTGTTCGCTTTGCACTCATGTGTGTGTGTGTGTGTGTGTGCGCGCGCGCGCGTGCGTGTGTGTGTGTGTCTAATGCCTACCCACTTTCACTTGCGTGATTCGGGTTCCGCATACTGCGGACAGATGGCAAAACTGTGACCCATTTTCAAGTTGCACACCACTTCGGCGGGGCACGTTATGCATGATGTATATCTGTGTAGAGTTATGTTGTGTACTAGGGTAAGTGTATGTGTAAGTGTTCGTGTAAGTGTAGTGCAGGGAAACACATGATTCTTCCCCACCGAAAAAGTCCAAAGCAATACACACAAGTTCCGGTAAAGTCATGTTGACATTCTTCTTCGATTCTAGGAGTCCTCTGCTTGTTGAATTTCTCGAGCATGGGGTCACAATCAATCACAGCGTTATGAAGAAACTTTACAGAAAGTGAGACGTGCCATTACGTCAAAAAGCCCGAATGACGTTATCCTTCTTCATGACAATGGCCGCCTGCATACTGCCAACTCCGTGAGGAATACGATTCAGAGATGTGGTTGGGAAACGCTTCAACATCTATCCCCCCCCCCTCAGCCCAAATCTCTCCCATGCGATTTTCACATTTTTGAGAGTCGAAGAAAGATATTCGTGGACTTCGTTTTGCATCAGACGAAGACATGTGTGACTGAGTAAGGAACTGGTTCGGTAGACAGCCCACAAGCTTTTTCAAGACCCGTTTTGATTTGACTGCCTCTCATACTATGAGTTTGTTTAATTCCATGAAATCAGTTCACATTTTGTTCATAATGATAGACCCTATTTAACTCTGCGTTTACGGACGTTGAGATGCAGCCTTGCTTCTCCCTCGTCTCTGCCACACGCTATTCTCAAAAGGCTCCGCAACTATTAGATTCACGGCGATATTCCGAACATTGTTTTAAACCTTGCATATTATTTTCGCAACTTTTTGGCACAATATCTTACACTAGTAATACGTATCAGTGTGAAAAATTTGAAGGTCCTATGCAACCTTCCAGTGTTGACCGTTCCCTTGTCAGTGAAGATAGTACTACGAGGGTATGCTGAAAAGTAATCCCTCCTATCTTTTTGTCGCTGTGAATATAGTTAAAAATATTAGTGATAGTACATTATATTCAGTGAACTTTCTGCTTTCAGTGACGCAAGTTTCGTATCTCTGCCAGTAGAGAGCTCTGAATTATAGCCTGAAACATGTCGGCGTGTACCACCACTAAGTCGGTACATCTGAAGCAGCGTGCTGTGATGGAGTTTTTAACAGCAGAAAATATTACCTCGATAGATATTCATCGGAGATTGAAGGCTGTTTATAGTGATCAATGTGTCGAAATCAGTACTATGCGACGTTGGTCTGCTCGTGCTCGTAATGAACCTGGTGCAACTCTCAACTTGGGTGACAAAAGACCCAGTGGAAGACCACGTACTACAACTGATGACGCTCATCGGAATCGTGTCAATGAATTCATTACAGTGAATCGTCGCATAATGCAGGAACAACTGTCAATCCAGTGTGGCATTATCAAGGGAGCGTGTGCAGGCGATAAATGCAGAACTGGGATTCCGGAGAATTTGCGCACGATGGGTGCCACCTCACTACTTCTGTGCTACGAACAGAAAGGCGATGAATTCTTAAATAACATTGTTACAGGTGACGAAGCTGGGTATACCATTTCGATCCCGAAATACAGTCCGCCAAAAAGGATCACCTACACCCAAAACGTTCAAGGATGTACCATCAGCAGGCAAACTCATGCTTAGTCTTTTGAGATATTCAAGATGCGGTGCATATGGAATTCATGCCTAAAGGGACTACAATTAATTCTGTAAGGTATTGTGAAACCTTAAAAAAAACTGAAAGCACGAATTCGTAGGGTTCGCCCAGATATGGAGCAGCCCCTCCTACAGCACGACAACGCTTTTCCGCACACCAGTGCAAAGACAACAGAACACATTCAGCGTCTTGGTTTCGCTGTTGTTGATCATCCTCCATATAGTCTCGACCTGGCACCATCAGATTTTCATCTGTTTCCAAAACTTAAAGAACATCTGAGAGGACATCTCTGATTCTGACGATGCAGTGCAGACAGAAGTGAGGCTGTAGTTTCATCATCAGGGTGAAACATTCTACAGTGACGGTATCAAGAAACTGATCAACCGTTGAGAGAAGTGTATTCATCGCCAGGGCGATTATGTGAAAAAATAAAACTATAGGTATGAACAGTAAGATTGTAGTATTTCTCTGGATAGACTTCTTGTAGATGCTGAGTGCGAAAAAAGTGTAGCATGCATCTCATACGAACGAAAATTTACAGTTCTCTACTGACAGAGGCAACTTTAGTGACAACTTAGATCAGTTGTCGTCAGCACTCGGTAAAATGGGTAAAGGGTAAGGAGTGTAACAAAACATCCTCCGTCGTGCAGAAGGGAGAGGGAGACAGCATACCCGCTAGCAGCCACGGATGTACGCTAGTGTCTCTCTTATCAGCGTGTAAGAGACGCTAGCCCGAGGGTGCACTGTGCTGATGACCGCTGATTTAGATGATAATAATACAAAGCTAAAAGTTATTTCCGGGAAACCAGTAAACTACGTGAACCCTTTCCGAAAAATAGTGAAAGTCATGGCTCTTTCAGTAGCAACTACTATACGTATATTGAAACTAAAGCTTTTGGTTGTGTCATTCTCCAGTATTTAATAGTGTTTATTGTGAACCACGCTGGTTATTTGCTCATGAAGTAAATGGTGGTACATGTTAATGCCGTAATACTTGGCGCGATGACCATGGTGAGAACGTGACTCGCGAGACATTGTGGCTCGCAGTGATAGCTGTGCTTGCTTCTAACCTCCGCCAATCCCCACCCTCTCACTCACTGGAGTCAAACTCCGTTCCATTTGTATTTGTCTCTGACCTGCGAGTGGCATATGTCTTTCTCGAAACCATGTACGGAAGTTCCAAGTAGGATGGGAGGACGCATTTTTTGCTGTCAATATGATGAGAATATTAAATGTATGATTTGTTCACAAGTATTACGAGGAAAACGGTTGTATAACATAAAACGGCATTATATTACATGTTACTGATGAAACATTAAAAGGTTAAGTGTTATTGTTGTTGTTGTTGTTGTTATTATTATTATTATTATTATTATTATTATTATCATCATCATCATCATCATCATCATCATCATCTCTGTACGTCGACCCTTTTTTAGCAGATATACGAATAATGCGGTTAGCTCTTCAATTTAAACTCACTGATTTACTATCTGATGTCAAATGAAAGCTAGATGTAAGGACTTGAGTGTACCTCGTTTTACCGTGACAATGTTTTTTAGTTTCGTTAGCACTCTGATTGTTATATTATTTATGTCTTTGTTTTATGAAGAATTTTAGATAAGGGCGCAAATAGCCATAGTAGCTGACCCGCCCTACTACGACTACTGTAAGGACTTTACAAATGATGAACTTTCAAATCCTTGCCAAAAAATAAATATCCGAAGCTTCGTTCTTTCGCTTGCTCTGTTGAAGCCATGTTCGCTACAACTTACGTTTGTGAAAAACACCGCCGTCTGGATCCTTTCGCCTAGCGTCTCGTTGTTAACTGCCTGCTCTATGCTATAGTTTAACATGGAACCCGCCGTACACATGTATTGACATAATTCTCCGCTATTGGCGCCACCCAACGCACACATATCAGTACAATGGTGTGGTGTATAGAGTGCGTATCTATACATGTCGGTGTTTGAGCTTCACGCACAGATTTACATAGTCGCAAACGTAGTAATGGTTGAAAATGGTTAATTGTTGTGTACCTTTTTGTAAATCCAAACAGGGAAAATCTATTTCGGTAGGAATAATATTTCATGACATTCCCTCGGCAGAAGAACTTCGAGAAAGGTGACTAGCTGTCATAAGAAGACAATGTGATGCCAAAGGAAGTAAGTGGATTCCATCCGATTATGCACGTGCTTGTGTAGAAGAAAACTATAGAGAAAATTGTAAAAGAAAGATTTTAAAGCCTGGTGTTGTACCAACCATATTTCTTGATTATCCGAGCTATCGTCAGAACAGCAAGAACTCCACGGAAAAAAATACGAGAAAGGACACATCGAGAAGAACGACAAACAATCAACAGTGGAATGAAAGGCACGTAGGTAGAGAGTTGCATCGGAATTCAAGTTGATTTTCCGACAAGAAATAATGCTCACCAAAGGATAATAAATAGTAGGCTTTGATCCAGAATACAGAGACTGCAAAAACAATTGGCAGACGTAAAATCTGAACCTGAAAATGCACAGAAAAAGCTCGACGAGTGTCCAGAAATAAAGAAAATTAATATAATAAAAGAGGCTGCAAACGAAAAGAACCAGAAAGCTGTGTACCTATTGGACCAAATTCATAATTTCGAAAGGAAAAAACCGGAGTGGTCAGAACAATCTATTCTATACTGAGTTGCGTGGAGAATAGCATCCCCTAAGGGTTATGAGCATGGTAGAACTTCCGGATTTATTTCAGCTCCTTCACGAAGTACTCTAGACAGGTACATGGGACATACTGACTGTGATGTGGGCATTTCAAAGTTGGTAAAGGACAGGCTTAAAGCTGAGTGTGAGACTCTTCAACCAACAGAGAAGATTGTCTCAGTTATCGTTGAAGAAATGGCAATAAAGGAACGCTTTATCTATGATAGGACAACTGAAAAATTCATTGAAGCAGTCAATACTGACGGGTTGTATGACTCAAACATAGAAAAATATCCTATGTTAGCAAACAAGCTACTCTGTTTTGTGGTAAACGGTTTGTCTACAAAGTACACAATTTCCGCGGCTAATTTCCTAGTTAGAGATCTGCAGGGCTGCGATATCTACCTTTTAGTTAAAGAAGTGATAAATGCTGTAGAAGACTGTGGTTTCTATGTACTTAGGATAGTGACAGATAATCATAGGACTAATGTTTCTATGTTTAAGCAATTTGGAGGAGGAGAACTCAAGACGTATGTCTCTCATCCATGCGATCATAATCGTAAACTTTACTTCAGTTTCGATTATTGCCATGTACTTAAGAATACCAGGTCTCAGTTCCTGGAAAGAGAACTCACGGACAGCAATGTGTAATTAGTCCTAAATATCTAAAGGATAATAAGACATGTGCAAGAATTTGTTGAAACTGCTGTGCCATATTGTAAGAAATTGAGCCACATATTGAAAACTATGCATAAATACTTGATTTCACCCCTTTCATAGTGTGATTTACTGAAGTGTAGTGTCTCAAGTCATCAAAAGATAGTTAGCGAAATGCTCATAGTGAAATTTGTTAGGCCATTGGCCATTGCCATTGTTGGCAAATATTGGAAAAAAAGAAACAGAAAATGTGTTCCGATATGTGTGCTATAGTAAACCACTGTCTAGAAAGATCCTGAAACTGTGAATTACGCCAACAGGATGTGTATTAGTTCAAATTTAGAAGATCAAGTCAAATGTAATTTTCTTGCATGTTCGTAAAAATAATATTCAAAACAAAAAAAAATTGAAATTTGTATGTGTTACCGGATAATTCATACAACTCTTGTACTGTACGTAATTGCGTGAAGGGGGTGTTAGCTGCTGCCATCTATGATACGCAAAATCGGCAGCATAGACCAGGCAGTTAACGAGACGCTAGGCGAAAGGATCCAGAGGGCGGTGGTGAAAAATTATTTTCAACAATGAAAATAGTAAAAACCAAATTTAGATCACGACTGACAGACAAATACCTTCGTGATCAACTACGACTGGCAGTAAGTGACATAATTCCAGATTTTGAAACTTTGTCGCAGAGACATTCTGAAGAAAGTTAATTTTAGGTTGTGATATTGTTCATTTCTTTCTTCGTTACACGTACTAAACATAGTTTGTAGCCTTGTACTGTATAAAATTACATTTAAGTGCTTGACGTAAGGAAAATGAAAATCCGTTAATAAGTCAGACAGTTGCTTCACTTCCCCTTCGGGTGTCCGCCTCCCTCCATAGGTGCTATGCACGTTGCAGATTACACAGTGGCTCGGCGCACGATTACATTTTCGCCACCCCTGCTTTAGATGGACGTAGGTTTTATGTCATTACAGAAGCTCATGAGTGAATAGAGGACTGGACACAAATGCATATAAGGTAGGACTAAACAGAAACTTACGCACAGAAAACTATATATAATGTCGAAACTAATAATTAGCTATATGTACTGCAGTTAAAGTTAATGCTATTTGGAGGTACCGTACTGAAATTTGACGTCTCATTTGCGTTGCGTTTGTTATGAAAGAATGAAAGTCAGAGATGGAATAATTTTACAAATATACACGCGGCACATATTAAGTATTAATAATTAATACTTATTAATAATTATTATTCAGTAACATAACAGTATATATTGCTTAATTACGTACTGGGATGAGCTAGAGTAATGTATAGGAGATAACAGTTCTATGTAGTGCACAATACTTCATATTGAATAATTAACAAACCAACATCTTTAACATGACTTGTGATTTGTAGACCATCTCAAATCCCAAATTCCACCCCTCTGAGCGCGAGATCTTATATACTCGGTCAGTTATAGTCGAATTTTACAATAAAAACTATTAACAACATAGGTATTTCAGTCATAACATCATACAATAGCAGATGAAACTATGAAGTAATTACATAATTGAAATACGACTATTTGATCTAGGGAGCATCCTTTTTCGTTGCAAGAATAATTCGTTTAACATGTTTGTAAATTAGTCTTGAATATAATGCGCTGCTGCAAAAACTTTTTTTCTTCCTGAGATTCAAGAGCGCTCACAACCAATTAAAAACTTAGGAGGTACTTATGGTAGTGCATCCGTTATCAACACATGTTTTAAATAATATATGGCAGTACAACACTTTATTTGAAATGGTATCGTTTGGTGACAAAACCTTCTTCCAGCTGAGAGTAAACAACCTTTAGTTCTTACAAATATATTCTATTTCAGACGCTGTTAGGTCTAACATAATACCTGCTTCAAGATAGAATTAATCGAACAACTCCAGAACCTATTGCATAGCCTAATAACAGTTACATTCATACTTCTAAATACAACTTTGAAAGTAATTCAGGAGCAAACGATTTATAATTGATAATAAATTAATTATTAACTAACAATAACAAAGCTGTATTTGGAAATATATCAGATTTAAGTCAATATTATTTATAACAAGTGCAGCGAAGCGCTCGGATACAGCTAGTAAAGAAATATAATTACCAGACATCGGATTCTAGGGCAAATGCCTATTTTGTTTCTTTAGGAGAAAAGTAAAAATAATTATTAATATATGTGTTTCATGGAAATTGAAAGGTATTCAAAGAGCTTTATAGTGCCCTAAAATGCCCTAAAACGGTTATTAAAACCTAATTTGTTAATATTCGCCTAAAAATGCCTAACTCACTGTAAAGTTTCGCATTTTACTCTTACTTTTATAATTTATACATGCATTCACTGCGAAATTTAAGGCATTTAAAAAGTGGAAAGTTTGCTTCACACCGGCCATGAAACCATTGATAAAGGAAACAAAATGTTTTGAATCTCACGACACTCGCAATAGATTTCACCGAATTTAACATGTTTGGAGGCATAAATGCCGACAAAGAACCAACCTTAGTTTTGAAGCAGGCAACAATCACAACATGTGCTGCTACCGATTCAGAGATATACTATACTATAAAAATGACTGTTTTCGGTCTGAAACCGATTAGCTGTACTGCCCTTCAGAGTGTCATAAAATCACAATTTTTGGAGAAAGAGTGTTTTTGAAATATTTATGAAAAGTCGTAAAACTGCGAATTAGTAGGGTAAACCGTTACAAAATATTTAAAAGAATGGCCCTCCTAGTGTTAACACTACCAGGAAATGCAACAATAAGTGGAACTTTGTATTTTTGTCCAATTGAATCTCAATAACAACGGTTCATTTGAATGCTCGTTAACAGTTGCTCTTTCCCCCACCTTATTTGTGTTGAGAAGTTTTGAGCGGTAGGACGTTTTCCTGTGAAGTTTAACGCGATAATGCCGAAAAATATAAGAGCAAAATTTACATTGATCTGGCAATGGCTAACGGAATATTCAGAATTCACTTATGATGGAAAAATAATATTCTGCAAGATTTGTAGCAAACAGGTATGTAACAATAGTTGAAATATATAAATTCTATTAATTTTAATGAGTAGGCCTATAATATTTATACATTGACTGAGCTATCCTGGGATATAATTCTTTTTAAGACCACTACACTTTAACCTTTTAAATTCCGATAGTTAAAGTATTTGCAGGTCATTAAAATTTTGATTGTTCGAACCCACTAACTTTGTGATAGAAATACGGCAATACAACAATTAGGATTTTATTTTAATTCAGTTTACTTTACATTTTTAGATTTCGCAAGAAAAGAAGTGCCACCTAAAGCAGCGTGTGCAAGGAGCGGCTCATAAGGCTAAAGCTCAGCAGAAAAATCAACTGCAACAAATTTTACTAACACAGCCTACTTCATCCAATCTCAGCAGCAATTTCTATGCTGATTTAACCAGAGCGTTTGTTGCTGCTAACATTCCCTGGAATGCAATTGAAAATCCGGTTTTAAGACAGTTTTTACAAAAATACTGCAAACAAAATATCCCATCTGAGTCGACCCTAAGAAAAAATTACTTAGACAGAATATACAATGAAACTTTAGCTTCCATTCGGGAGGATATAGGTGATTCTTACATATGGGTCTCTGTGGATGAAACCTCAGATCCTATGAATAGGTATATAGCAAATATGGTAGTAGGAAAACTTAGTCCTGATGGACCTTCGATTCCACACCTCGTATGTGTTAAGGAACTTTCGAAAGTGAATAGCCAAGCCATTGCTTATTTTGTAAATAAAGGCCTACAGTCTTTATACTCGGGTAATATAGACGATTCTAAAGTTCTGTTGTTTTGTACTGATGCTGCCTCATGCAAGGTTGCTGCAGCTCCACTTCTTAAAACATTTTATCCTAACCTCACGCATGTAACCTGTCTAGCACATGGCCTTCACAGGGTTTCTGAAACAATCCGGAATGAATTTCCTCTTGTCAATTCGTTTATTTCTAACACAAAAAAATGTTTTTGTAAAGCCCCATCCAGGATTTCAATATTCAGAGAGAACTTTCCAGATATCCCACTCCCACCTCAGCCGGTTGTTACACGATGGGGAACCTGGATTTAGTCAGTGGTGTATTATTCTAAGTATTTTAAAGAAGTGGTCACAGTTATTGATAAATTACCTGAAACTGATAGTGCAGCGTGTGTGAAAGCAGTGAAAGATTGTCTGAATGACTCACGGGTGAAAAACGATATTGCCTACATAACATCAAACTTTTCTTTCATACCTGCAAGCATTGAACAATTAGAACGTGAAAAACAATCTCTTTGTAGCCAAATAGCAATAGTAAAGGAGGCTCAAGTGAACATACATTCTGCTTTGGGCGAAACTGGGAAAAAAAGTTAAAAATAAGTGGGACAACGTATTAAATAAGAATGTAGGATTTTCATTGTTGGAAAAAGTATCAAGAGTGATATCGGGGGAAAGTGTAAATGTTCCAGTAAGTATTGATGTTTCTATTGTACCTAATTTAAAATTTGCGCCTCTCACATCAGTTTCGGTTGAAAGAAATTTTTCTGCTTTCAAAATGATTCTCAGTGACAAAAGGCAAAGGTTAACTGTGGAGAATTTAGAAAAAATTCTGGTGGTGTACTGTGCAGATAATTATAATAAAGTCTGAGCATGGAACTGAATTTCAATAACTTAAAATGAGTAATCTTGATATCAATAATCATTATTTCATTAGTTTGAATATATTAAATTTGTGCAGCTCTGTTTATAAATATAATATAGTATTCTTTTTTAATGTTTATACATACTTGTTTGTGCGTATTTTAGTGTATAACTAAAAATTTCAGTGAAAGAAATAAGTATGATACCTTGATGTGCCTAAAATGCCTATTTTCATTAAAATAGAGCCTAATTTTACAAATTTTGAGCTTATTTTAGGCGCCTAAAACTGCAATTTTTAGTGCCTAAAAATCCGATGTCTAATAATTACATATAGGAGATTGTATTATTTGCTGTATAACTATTTAAGTAATAGAGCAAAAATCTGAAAATCGATATTTCACATAGGAGTTATTGCAGGAACGATGTCGATGGCTATAATCACGGCCGACTTGATGTTACCTTCGCTTTTTTGTATACGGCCTTGACAATAGTAATCTTATGTTGAAATCGGATAATTTCTCAATTCCACCACGAGGCGCTGTATGCCAAGGTCTGGTGTCCACAGAAGAAATACTCAATATGAATTAAAATAAATGATTAACGAGTAATAATAACAATTATAAATAATAAATAAGAAAATAATAAGTATTATTATGTTTAGTTCTGTTAATTATGGTAAAAGCGAGAGTTTAAAAGCAGGGAAGGAAAAGCGAAGCGAGCATCAAGTCGGCCGTGCTATAATGAACTAAAAACAAATGACTCCGTCTATTTAAGGCGGCCTTGTCGTTTATCGATATTAATATACAGAGAATATTTTGTATTTGTATGAAGTAATCTCAGAAGTTAATTTGGATAATTCCTTCACTATTTGAAATTTCTCTAGATGGATGTAATACTACATGAGGATTGAGGTAGATTAAAATAGATCTTTACGCATAGAAAACTTGATATTCTGTCGAAATATTGTATAACTTGATTATTGCAACTTTATTTGGTCCACATAAAATACTCTAATTTTATACACTTTTTTTTTTCGTTCACAGAACATAATAGTTAAGAGTTTTGTCGTAAAGATGAGTATTTCTACTGGACCATTCAGCTCATAATAAATGAGGTTTTACCATAGAGCTCATTGCAGCTCAGTTATTTTGAAAGGTGTCACGAAATGGCGTTCCTGCGCTCATAATTTACCCATATTCGTTTCCTGTGTTTCTTAAATTAATATTTATGTAGGGTACCTCATTTTTTTATTTGCATAAACAATGCTATACAACCGAGCGAGTTGGCTCAGAGAGTAGCGTTTGAGACACGCATTCGGGAGGTCCCGAGTACAAACCCTGTGGCCGACCAATCTGACTGGGGTTTTTCATGATTTTCCTTAATCATAAAGGCAATAGAAACAGGAACTCAACAAGAGTAAAAACGGCTTGCTCATATACCCACACATTCTAAACACGCGACATGACTACAGATGTTAAGGCGTGAATAAAATAAACTTAACAACAACAAAAAAAAAGATGCACAGTAAGGTTAACATAAAAATTATCTTCGTACACAATCAACTATTAATTTGGAGTGATTTATTAAAGGATGCATTCAAGACTAATTTATAACAAAATTAAACAAATATTCCTTGCACCAAAAACGGATGTTCTCTGAACCAAATGATCACATTTTAATTATTTGCATGTAATAACAAGTAAGAAACGTGTTCAAGGATTTAAATTAAGTAACATATTAAACGATTTATCCTTCCATCAAACACGAACGTTCCCTGGACCAGATGTTCTATTTTAATTATGTAATTACTTTGTATTTATTTCTAACAAGTGCAGCGGAGCGCAAGGGTACGGCTAATAATAATAATAATAATAATAATAATAATAATAATAATAATAATAATAATAATACTTACTTACTGGCTTTTAAGGAACCCGGAGGTTCATTGCCGCCCTCACATAAGCCCGCCATTGGTCCCTATCCTGAGTAAAATTAATCCATTCTCTATCATCATATCCCACCTCCCTCAAATCCATTTTAATATTATCTTCCTAGCTACGTCTCGGCCTCCCTAAAGGTCTTTTTCTCTCCGGCCTTCCAACTAACACTCTATATGCATTTCTGGATTCGCCCATACGTGCTACATGCCCTGCCCATCTCAAACGTCTGGATTTAATATTCCTAATTATGTCAGGTGAAGAATACAATGCGTGCAGTTCTGCGTTGTGTAACTTTCTCCATTCTCCTGTAACTTCATCCCTCTTAGCCCCAAATATTTTCCTAAGAATCTTATTCTCAGACACCCGTAGTCTCTGTTCCTCTCTCAAAGTGAGAGTCCACGTTTCACAACCATACAGAACAACCGGTAAAATAACTGTTTGATAAATTCTAACTTTCAGATTTTTCGACAGCAGACTGGATTATAAAAGTTTCTCAACCGAATAATAACAGGCATTTCCCATATTTATTCTGTGTTTAATTTCTCCCGAGTATCATTTATATTTGTTACTGTTGCTCCCACATATTTGAACTTCTCCACCTCTTCAAGAGATAAATTTCCAATTTTTATATTTCCATTTCGTACAATATTCTGGTCACAAGACATAATCATATACTTTGTCTTTTCGGGATTTACTTCCAAACCTATCTCTTTACTTGCTTCCAGTAAAATTCCTGTGTTTTCGCTAATCGTTTGTGGATTTTCTCCTAACATATTCACGTCATCCGCATAGACAAGAAGCTGATGTAACCCGTTCAATTCCAAACCCTGCCTGTTATCCTGAACTTTCCTAATGGCATATTCTAGACCGAAGTTAAAAAGTAAAGGTGATAGTGCATCTCCCTGCTTTAGCCCGCAGTGAATTCGAAAAGCATCAGATAGAAACTGACCTATACGGACTCTGCTGTATGTTTCACTGAGACACATTTTAATTAATCGAACTAGTTTCTTGGGAATACGAAATTCAATAAGAATATCATATAAAACTTCTCTCTTAACCGAGTCATATGCCTTTTTGAAATCTATGAATAACTGATGCACTGTACCCTTATACTCCCATTTTTTTCTCCATTATCTGTCGAATACAAAATATCTGGTCAATAGTTGATCTATTACGCCTAAAACCACATTGATGATCCCCAATAATTTCATCTCCATATGGAGTTGATCTTCTCAAAAGAATATTGGACAAAATTTTGTACGACGTCAACAAAAGTGATATTCCTCGAAAGTTACTACAGTTAGTCTTGTCCCCCTTCTTAAAGATAGGTACGATAATGGACTCCTTCCATTGTTCTGGTACGATTTCCTTTTCCCAAATAGCAAGTACAAGCTTATAAATTTCGTTAGATAATGCGCTTCCACCCTCTTGTATTAATTCTGCTGGAATTTGATCGATACCTGGATACTTCAGAAAGTGTGGGTTCGGATATAAATGGCTCAGCAGTTTGTATTTGAATTTCGTCCCGATCACTTCTATTTGGCCTATGTATATTTAGTAGTTGTCCAAAATAGTTTTTCCATCTGTTCAGGATTGAATGAGCGTCTGCAAGCAAGTCACCATTCTCATCCTTGATCACGTTTACCCTTGCCTGATATCCATTCTTGAATTCCTTTATGCCCTTATATAAATCTCTAATGTTTTTATTCTTACTATTTGTTTCTACCTCATTCGGTTTTTCCTTCAAGTATTCTCTCTTTTTATTCCTAAGCGTACGATTGCTTCTCGTCTTATATTGAAATAATTATCTCTATTCACCTCAACTGGATCCTGTAAGAATTTCAATTTTGCCTGTTTCCTCCTTTCTACTACCATGCAACAATCTTCATCAAACCACGGTTTCTTTTTCTTAGTTTCATAATAACCTATGCTCTGTTCAGCTGCAATTTTGATATTATCTCGGATATTTTCCCACATGCTATTCACATCTAACTCTTCCTCAACATCGTCGGAACTTGCTAATACGGCAAACCTATTTGAAATTTCGACCTGATAATGTTGCTTAGTTTCCTCGTCGTTTAATTTCGGAATATTGAATCTTCTAATATTAACTTGTTGCTCTACTCGCGTGGCTACTGATAGTCTTTCTCTTAGTTCTCCAATTACTAAATAATGGTCAGAATTACAGTCTGCCCCCCTGAAGGTTCGAATGTCTACTATACTAGTATATCTTCTTTTATCTATCAAGATGTGATCTATCTGGTTATGTGTCAATCCATCTCGAGAAGTCCAAGTATATTTATGTATATCCTTATGGGGGAATGTTGTACATTTAACAATTAAATTTTTTGATGTGGCAAAGTTGACTAACCTAACTCCATTGTCATTACTAGATATGTGTAGGCTCTCTTTTCCAATAGTCGGCTTAAAAATATCCTCCCGTCCTACTTTAGCATTTAAATCCCCCAATAAAATTTTCATGTGATATCTAGGTAACTGATCAAAAGTCTGTTCCAATTCCTCATAGAAGCTATCCTTTATATGGTCGTCTTTCTTTTCTGTAGGGGCATGAGCATTTATAACTACGATATCGCACCATCTACCTGTAAGTACTAAATATGATAACCTATCACTGATAAATTCGACCTTTTTTACTGCTGATTTTATTCTTTTAAGAATAAAGAATCCTGTTCGTAATTGGTGATTATCGTTTCCTTCCCCATAATACAACAAATAATCTCCTATTTGTGTTATGCCATTCCCATCTAACCTAACCTCCTGTACTCCCACAAAGTCTATTCTATATCTAGCTAGTTCTTTTGCTACTAATGTTACCCCTCCTGTTCTATATAGACTTGTAACATTCCAAGTACCAAATCTCAAAACCTTATTCCTTTGCTGTGGTCGTGACAGAGAATCAGTCCCATTGCGAGGCTTATTTGAATGATTTGTAACAAGCTGTTTTTTACGGTGAAAGGTTGTTAGCCCTTCGCCCAACCCCCAAGCTGGAGGACCACCCCCTCATCGGCTGTCCGCGACTGCTTATTCAATATATTCACAGATACCCTCCATATCTGGAGGCCGTCTCCTCGATCCGCAACCTGAGGACGCGCCATGCCGTGGTGATAGGGACCCACAATACATGGAATAATAATAATAATAATAATAATAATAATAATAATAATAATAAAGGTAAAGGTATCCCCGTAACATGCCATGAAGGCATTTGGGGGTGGGCATGGAGGTAGAGCCCCATGCTTTCCATGACCTCGGCACTAGAATGAAGTGGTGTCGTCGGCATCACGCTCTTTTACCCCCGGGAAAGACCCGGTACTCAATTTTATAGGAGGCTGAGTGAACCTCGGGGCCGTTCTGAAAGTTTGGTAACGAGAAAAACTGTCATCACCTGGAATCGAACCCCGGACCTTCCAGTCCGTAGCAGCTGCTCTACCAACTGAGCTAGTAGTAGTGGTGGTGGTGGTGGTGGTGGTGGTGGTGGTGGTAGTAGTAGTGGTAGTAGTAGTGGTGGTAGTGGTGGTGGTGGTTGTGGTGAAGGTGGTGGTTGTGGTGAAGGTGGTGGTTGTGGTGGTGGCAGTGGCAGTGGCAGTGGCAGTGGCAGTGGCAGTAGCAGCAGTAGTACAAAGCATACAATGAACACAATATTTTTAGATACACACAGCAGAGTCGTGCATAAAGGCCCAGCCCACGATCTGCTTTATCACTGCAGTCCAATGACACTAAACAGTGTCGCACGGAACTAGTCCGTGACGTCACCCTGCATCACCGCACCGGTAGCGGCGCGCGACGGACTGCTTGTGGAGCGGTTTAGTGCGGTGGACTTGTTTGTATCAAAGCATGAGCCCAAGTTTCCGCTTCCATCAATTACTTATGAATTGAGTTGGCTCGGGTTTGTGCTTGTGTGTACGGTTCGATCAACGATCAGCTACTGTTTCAAGCGTTTTCGTTTTTGATTTGTTTTTCAAGACGAGTCCAAATAATGGTGCATCGCAAAGAAAATACAGTCTCTGTGAGACTGCTATTACACTATCAAAATTCTTTGACAAATAATAGTATGATAAAATATTTCATCAAAGTTCTTTGATAAAAGAGGATTTGGGGTATATTACACCACATAAAATCTTTTAAAATATTTTAAAAGATTTTATCAAAGATAATCTAAAATTAGGAATAAATCTCTCCTAACACTTGTTCCACAACAATGAACATGTGTTCCGTGGATTTGTTGATACTGATATTTACGCCTGAAGTTTATGATTTGTTTATACTAATATTTACGCGTTAAGTTTACAAAACCATGAATAAAGAACAGTATTATGCTTGTTTAGCTAAAATTAGTTCAATTATTGCAACATGCATGTTACTGAGAAAGAAACGCCTTTGGGCTAATTAAACTCCTGATCACAATACAAATATGTGGTCAGGGGTTAAATTGTGGATTGTAAAACGTGATAAGAGAGGTATACATCAGAACGTACTGAAAGAGCTACAATGAGAGGACTTGAAAAGTTATACAAATGATTATAAAATATTACTTACTTACAAATGGCTTTTAACGAACCCTCAGGTTCATTGCCGCCCTACATAACACCGCCATCGGTCCCTATCCTGTACAAGATTAATCCAGTCTCTATCATCATATCCCACCTCCCTCAAATCCATTTTAATATTATCCTCCCATCTACGTCTCGGCCTTCCCAAATGTCTTTTTCCCTCCGGCCTCCCAACTAACACTCTATATGCATTTCTGGATTCGCCCATATAATATTAATACTATATTATTAACATTATTTATTTACATTTCATTTCCTTCATACTCCGAAATCAGAATTTTTGTGGTAGCAACAGTCCAGTTATATTTGCGTTCTGCCATATTTATTTCACGGTATAGAAATCTTTTATTAAAGGTAACAAGCTGAACTTACATTTTATAAAAGATCTTTTATGAAAGAAACGTTTATAAAAGAGAACCCATTACACTGTCATATATTTTAAAATATATATTTTATAAAACATCTTTGTCAAAGAACTTTGATAGTGTAATAGCAGCCCAGAAGAACTTCATCCCAGATACCGGCCTTGAAAGCATACATGCTAAAATACAGTCTCTCTGGAGAAAAAGTAATAAACGAGAAAATCTCTGCTAGAGAGTTTAAAACAACAGAGTCGGATGGAAATTAAAGAAGTACCATAGAGACAGTTTTTAAATCTGTGTTCAACAGCAGTGGAAAATAATTTAATTTTGTAATGTGTCCGGTATGCAAGTGACTGTATGCTCATGCCACACGCCAAGCGAAAGCACAACCGATGTGTGCAAGCAGGAAAGCAGTAGAATGCGATCAACTGGTGCAGCACTGCGGACTTGGGCTTGGGCTTGGGCTTGGAAGCCCAGTGCACTGGGCTAGGAAGCGGCCGCGTCAAGCAGTGTTGGTCTTGGGTGGGCTGGGCTGCGAATGCATTAGGACTCGCAGTGCTGAGCTGTGGGCCAGTCTGCACGACTCTGACACACAGTAAGGAAAATTATGATTATATATAGCTCAAATTATCACATTAGAGATATACCATCATCCGGAAATATGTAAACAAAACGATAAAATAAGTTAAATAACACTAGAATATTACAAAAAAAATGTGAATAAGTGGAAATATGCAATACAACACTTGTCATAATAGTAAGTTAGTTTGGCATCTCGTCATAAGATAATTTTCTAACTTGGATTTGAAAGATTTCAATGTTCGGCAGCCCTTGACTTCAGGCGGCAGGGAGTTCCAGTGACGAGAGGTAGCAACAGTGAAAGATGAGAAATACACAGATGATGTGTAAAGTGGAATTTCTAGCGTGTTATCGCGTTGTGATCGAGTATTAATATTATGATAGCAAGAGAGCAATACAGACTTCAATTCTACGTATAGCTTTGGGAGCATATAGAACTAGTCCCACCACCAGCATACTTATATCAGCTGGTGAAGTGCCATTACACATTCGACGAAAACAACTAAGCAATACCTATACTCTCAAGACAGCTGCCTTTCCAAATTCTAGAATGTATATGTATGTTTTCTCCTCCACCTTTAATCATCATGTTCTTTCGCAAGTAACACATTCAGAACCATTTTCTGCACGATTAAAGAAATAAATAGAGATATCTTCTAGAGAAATACAAACATAATAACAACCATGGAGGATCAAAGTGCCATAACGTTGGTATTCGTGCAAAAATGTCGTATGTTAAAATTACCAATTTTTTCAGAAAAGGGAAAAAACTGAATATTTTTGTTGGTTTCAGATCAATTACTTTGAAACTTAAAATGTTATCATAAAAACACATCTTGTGATATTTTGCAATTATATGTGAGCACCAAAAAATGCATGTCTAGAGGGGGAAAAATTGTTTGAATTTTTTGACATATGATATTTTGCACGAATACCAACGATATGTAAATACAGAATTATGCAAATATCCAAAATAACAAACGAATAGAAACATTTATCAACTGGGTCATTCCATGAAAATGCGACATTTTCACGAAAAAGAAAAATCTCACGAATCTCTGCTTGTTATGTATCATTTTTTCATTATGATCCGAATTTTTTGAATCTGACAGCGCTGATTGTGAACAACACATATGTGGGAGAAAAAGCACAAAGAAGTCTGTGGTTTAAGAGCGCGAAATTATCTATTAGAAATCACATATTTGAATGCACATTTAAGGCAAATAAATCATTACTTCTTGATGTTAAATTCAATCTATACTAATAATAAATCTGTAGCCGAAATTTTTCTGGTAATTTTCGATTTTCCAAAAATAATTGGTCCTAACATATATAATTAACCATCCTGAAACCGAAAATCGCTTTTTTGAAATTTTTGTTTGTATGTCTGTTGTCTGTCTGTATGTTTCTTACCTTTTCACGCGATAATGGCTGAACCGATTTATATGAAAATTGGAATATAAATTAAGTTCGTTGTAACTTAGATTTTAGGCTATATGGCATTCACAATACTTTATTTAAAAGGGGGGTTATAAGGGGGCCTGAATTAAATATTATTATTGATTTCTGTGAAAAATGTTACATAACAAAAGTTTATTTAAAAATGATTTCCGATAAGTTTTATTCTTTACAAAATTTTGATAGGACTGATATTTAATGAGATAAATGAGTTTTAAAATTAAAAAAAACGCCATCTAAGACGGTGCAATGAAATAACAAATGACTTCGTCTATAAGGGGCCTTGGGCAACAACAATCGAAAAAGGGGCCTTGGACAGCAACAGTCTAAAGCTATTAAACTATTCCTATGCACAGAAAATTTGATAGGCTTTTTTGTACATTCGTTTTCTGTATTTCTTAAAATAATATTTATGTACACTCTCATTTTAATCTCAGAGAATTAATGAACAACGAAAGTGTATTGATTTGGTATGCAGTAATAGTACGTTAGCTTAGCAATCCATTATTTTATAACTCAAATTTTAACTATGCTCAATTGAATCGTGTTAAAATACATAAAATAGACTATATATGCAATAAATGCAATGCAAAAAAAAAAATTGGATAATGAGCCAAGCAGATTATGTTGCGCTGTTGTAAAGGTTGTTGCTTCTGAGATTCAAGACCCCCACAACAAATTAAAAACTTTCTTATCGGAGTACATCCGTTATCAACGCACTTTTTATATAATATAATGTAATATAATATAATATAATATAATATAATATAATATAATATAATATAATAATAATAAATATGTAGCCGAAAATCTTTTGGTAATTTTCCCTTTTCCAAAAATAATTGGTGTTAACATGTATAATTATTCATCCTGAGACCGAAAATCGCTTTTTTGAAATTTTTTTTTGTATGTCTGTCTGTCTGTTTGTTACCTTTTCACGCGATAATGGCTGAACGGATTTCGATGAAAATTGAAATATAAGTTAAGTTCGTTGTAATTTAGATTTTAGGCTATATGGCATTCAAAATACATCATTTAACGGGGCCTGAATTAAATCGAAATATCTCGCTTATTATTGTTTTTTTTTTTTGTGAAAAATGTTACATAACAAAAGTTTCTTTAAAAATGATTTCCGATAAGTTTTATTCTATGCAAAATTTGGTAGGTCGGATAGACTTTTAAAATAATAATACAATACGTGTTCACCGCCGCCTCAGATTGTAGCGTTGTTGTTCCTGCAGTAATTCCCATGTGCAAAATATAAAATTTTTGAGTAGGAAGAAAAAACTCATTTATTCATTCCATGGCAATGGTACATAGGAGATCGTGAATTCTTACATTTTCGAAAGAAAGAAATATAATTACATATCACTGTTTATGCTGTATCACTATTTAAGTTATTTGAAGGTTTCAGAACCATAGTGGGCCAAGCGCCATTTACTGAAGACGTAGAAAACAAGGGTTAAAATTAAGTTATTATCATAATTCAATGGAAACATATAGCAAGTAATATAAAGTATACACAATAAAACTAAATGATATGTCAATCTTTATTAAACTATAGTTGCGTGTAATAACAAATAAGAAACGTGTTAAAGGAATTGTCATTGCACCAAATGAGTGGTCTCTGGACCAAAATGATCGCAATTTAATTATTTAAATACAATTTCAATTAAGTAACATATTAAACGATTTATCCTTCTAACAAACACGAATGTTCCCTGGATCAAACGTCCTATTTTAATTACGTAATTACTTTATATTTATTTCTAACAGGTGCAGCGGAGCGCACGGGTACGGCTAGTTAATAATAAAGTGCTGACCTCTGTTAATAATTATAATGCATAGAAACCGTAATACAATGATTATTTCGTTCTTGACTACAATTATTACAAAGAAAGTTTGAGAGTTCGTGTGTCACGTTCAAATAGACATTTGTTTATATTTCTTCAAAACCATTCCATTTTTTAATGTTTCATAAATATGGAAGTGAGACACACCACATAACAACTTTTTATATGGACAACATTTTGATTTATGTACAAATTCTACAAGAAAAACACGTGACACACGTAACACAATGACTGTGACACACGAAAAAAATTGTTAAGTTCGTGTGTCACTAAAGTTTATCCTAAAATCCAGTTCCAAGTTTTGTTATTGGAAATCTTTATGTCTAAACATAATTAGTAGTATAATTTCAAATACATATTATTTATTTAGATAATTGTGAATGTGTGTGTGCACACGCATCTGTGCGTTGTTTTTTTTTTTTCAATGTAGTCTACATATACTGTAAGTTAAACTCTCTTGAAAATATGTGTTCCATAAATTGTTGTAAGGGAGAAAGGAACTGGCCATGATACCCCGTTATATCCTGGCCTAGTTGCCTCATAAGTGGTGTCTTCCTGGTATCATTTGTTCACACCTGTCTTCGGACATTTGACTAAACAACAACAATTGTTGTAAAAATACAGTGTATATACCTAAAATTCGTATAAAACATTTAATTTATGCCTACAATTCGTATAAAATATATTTTTTTAATTCTTTGAATTAAAAACTTACAAAAATTGGTTTATGTTAATTTATTTCATATAAAAGAACAAGCTTATACAATACATTTTATTCTAAGTAGGTAGCCACCATACTAGGCCTATGTATAAATAACTTAAATTGGTGTAATTATTTGCACATTAGGTAAATGGTACTAAATTTCTGATATTAACTTCTGATATAATTAATCGTTTTATTTAATAACATTAATTAACTTATCATTTAGCAATTATAAAAGATAGGCCTTTTTAAAATCTATATTAGTTGTTCTACTGATACAAATATTGACACATTACGAACACTTTTTGATAGTATTTTCAAGAATTTAAGTTGGCCTGGTTACTTAGTTGGGATTTTTCCGAGGTTTTCTCCAACCGTGAGACGAATGTCAGGTAATCTATGGCGAATCCTCGGCCTTATCTCGCCAAATACCATTTCGCTATCACCAATCCCATTGACACTAAATAACCTAGTCGTTGATACAGTGTCTTTAAATGACCAAGTAAAAAAAGACATCGAATATACAGGGAAAGTTACAAAAGCTTGTGGTGGCGAAGAATTTAAAGTGCCTGTGATGTTCAAGAAAGGGAAGCACTACAAATGGCTGACATATTCGAGTATTCGTCACATGACATCACACAGGAAATATCGCCACATATAGTTGTAAACAACAGCGGCGATTCCCCCATGAAAGATATGAGGATGATCATACAGTTTAACTTCGTGCCTCTGAGGATAGAAAATATGTTAACTCCTGCGAAAACATTTTAATTACAGATTTTGATTTTCAATGCGTCCCGACGTAATAATTTCCTTTAAGCTTTTACTTTCTATCATGAGTTGTCGCCACTGCACAACTCAGAAATAATTTCCGAGAAACCATCCAAATATCTTACAGCAAACGGTACTTCTGACAGTGAAGTTAGTGGACATGGGTGGGTGCGGAGGGCGGGGCATGGCTTGAGCAGAGCGGGTAGAAGAGAAAGTGACGATACTTCCACTAGTCCAGCGGTTCGTCGCAGAGCGGCGCTCGCTCTGCTTTCTGTTCTCAGTTTCAGGAGCGCTATTCGAGTCAATGCATATTTTTTTTAAATACCCACTAGATAAAAGTATATTATAGTTTATCACAATATTTTACTTATTTAAAAAATGTAATACTACTACATTAACTACTCTTGAGTTATATCATTCACTCCTGAATCGTAAATACGAGTATAATAATCAACAGTAAACTGGGACATTCTGTCAGCTTCAGAGAGAAGAACGCAAAATAAAGTACAGCTTCGCAAAACTGAACATTTTTGTGTTGTTGAAAGTACATTTTGACACAAAATTATAGTTTTCGATGTACAAGAAAGTATAATATAATATATCAAATGGGACATTATATTTTCACCAATACTTTTTTACTACTGTCAGAGCGGGTAGAAGATGTTACTTCCTCTAGTTCAGTGGATCGTAGCCGAGTGGCGCTAGCCCTATTTTCAGTGCCCAGTTTCAAGATCGCTATTCAAGTGAATGAAAAAGGTTTTTAAAAAATAAACCATTAGATAAGAATGTATTGTAAAGTACTTAGTTACAATATTTTACTTCTTTAAAAATGTAATATTACTATATTAACAAATTGTGAGTTATATAACACAACCCTGAATAGTAAATATAATAATTAACCGAAAAATGGAACATTGTGCCGGCTTCAGCCAGAAATACGCAAAAAAAAAAGTACAGCATCGCAAAACTGAAAATTTTTATGGCATTATAAAGTTCTCATTGACATGAAATTATAGTTTTTATACACAAAAAAGATTGTAATATAATAAAGGAGACACTTTATCTTCACGAATAGTTTTTATCTACTATTTAGTCATTAGTTGTAGTTGTGTCTGGTTTATACGTAATTCAGGGGAACAAAAAATATTACGTGCAACTTAGACTCATAAATTAAGCTTCGATATTATATCTATGCTAATGTAAGTTTTGATCTTTTGAAAAACCTAGGTTATTTTGTGTTTTGTAAAATTAAAACAATTTGGTAGCACTGTATCAAGTAGTTGTATGCTACTTATTGGAGAATATTAAATTAACGACTTTTCCATGAGGTCTATTACTTCTCATATGCTCGATTAGAAATCTCTTATGATGTGGAAACGTAATAAACAACTGTAATAAAATTGTAAACCAGATTAAGTTCTGGCCTAGATGCAAAGTAGAATTATACTGTACTTTTGTTACCGAAATAACTTTTACGTTAATTACGACTAAAGTGCTATTATTAAAAATAAAATAATTAATAATTAAACATGCATATTTAATGAAGTAGAAGCTAGGTGCTTGGATTCAATTAGGAGTTCACAATTAGCACTTTAATACAGCACATTTTTTAACCAGCACATAGATTGAAAAATCTTCACATGTAGAAAGTCTATGGTAATCACCACAAGATAATCATTTTCTAATTCCAAAATATCGCTCTAGAGGATCCTAGTTATTTTTTTTTTCTGTCTGAATATATTTAAATCTGCTATCCACAAGAATTAATATATTTCGCTAGTGCTCTGAATTGTCATTCTAAATAATTCAAGGGTTCTTTCTTAGGCAAACGTGTTCTTTATATTGTCAATTAAGTGTCATATATTATCTAAAATCGTGTAATGCTACAATCCTTTGTACAGGGCAGACGAGGGAGTCTTTGAGTTCAACGTATCTGCATGGTCGTTCATTCACCTATGAATTCTTTTGTATTTTCACCTTCCTCGAACCTATCACAGTTTATGACTCTAAAAAATGTATCGATTTTGAAAAACTCACACTAAACAGCTGAAATGCTGGTCTGGAGTTCATTCACTGGAAGGAATTACGGTCAATGTGACTAGACATAATTTTGGGCATTCAGGTGTGGAGTAATGGTACAGTTTCCCTGGAAAAGACTGAGATGATTGAATATTTCTAAGTCTCAGATGTAAGACACTGCGCATGATCGGAGACCAGAGCACTGATACACAAGATAACGAATACTGAGTTACTTAAATTCAGGCTATTTGGTTTGTTACTAGCATCGTTCCGAAATTCACTTCAAAAACTGCAAAAAATATGATAATATTACGTAAATAAAAGATAAATATATACATAAATCGTGTAGTTAAATCGACAATGGACCTTCATGACTAGATCGACACTTCGCACAGAAAGGAAAGCTTTCATGTCGTTTCAATAGCTCAGACGGTAAGACTTCTGCGTGTTGTGTAGAAGAGTGCGAGTTCGAGTCTTAGTCTACACAACGATTTTTTTGTCTAAATAACGTTGAAATAGCTAAGTAACGTTGAAATAGAGTTTTACAAAGTCCTGAGATTGAGTGTTAATGATCGCAAACAATACAAAATTACAAGTTATAATACTATAAACGTTAATCTAATGAATGCATTTATACACACACATATACAATGTAAATGCATATATATTAAAAACTAACAATTCAAATGAAATTAAAAAAATATATATAATAATAGACAAAATTTTACAAAGGTTTAGAGTCCTTAGGCTATGTCATTTGTTGAGTAATTATTACAATATTTTATTAATAGCTTTCCCATATGTGTAAGAAATGCACTCGCACAAAACAATTTTTGTTAAAAGTATGGCTTTGGATTATTTCATTCTCACACCTTCAGTTAATTTTAACTATTTTATCTACGTGTTGGCAATAGTGTTTAATTTAATGTGCATTCAATTTTATTCATATTATGATTGAATGAAAAAGCACTGTTGCAGTTATTGACTAATTACATATATTAATACTAATTATTAAATGCATCTGTTAAGTAACAAATTGCAGTATCTTTTGCAAAATTTTTAATGTTTAAGTTGTCAATATTTCTGTACTATATACTATAATACGTTAAAAGATTTTGCAATAGATTTGGGATCCTCTACTTTGTAATCATTGGTTTTAATGAAAAAATATTTTCTTTCTTAGGATATCTACAAGTTTAACTTTAATAATATTCGGAATAGCTTTAATTGCATTATCTGAATTTTGTACTTTTCTATTCAAATATATTCTATTTCCCTCTTTCATAATTTTTTATAAATTACACTATACTTCTTGCAGTATTTCAGAACATGAGTATCATTACATTGCAACTCATTACATATAGATTCTTCTTTTTAATACATGAGATTTTGAAGTCCCTGCGTTATCTACATGATTTTACTTTTGAATTTTTTTACAACATTGAGTGGAGAACATCCACTGAAGTGATATGAAATTAAGTGAAAAATTCAGTACATTTACTCTTAATATCAGTAGTACCAGTATCATATACGTTTTTCCAAGATTCATTTTGTAGACATAAATGTAAAAAGTCACTAGATACAGCATTTACGATCCATTCTTGGTTTTTAAATTAATATTTTGAAATTGTTCAGTGACATTGGAAACACTTAGGATTTGTTTATGGTGTTCAGACAAGCCATTGATTATAGGTTCTGTCGAATAGGAATTCAGTCTAATTCTGTATACAAAACATTTATGCTGTGCTACTTCAGCTTAGATTTAATTTGATTAGTTTCGCAACAATTGGACTTCCTGTTATTTAGATATTTAATTTAGGGTTGATTTATTAACTCTTACTATGCAAGATGCCTCTTATTTCAATAATTCTGTATCACGTTAAATAGTCATTGTCTACACTAAAGTATTATCGTCATCCCTCATTTCTCATCGTAATGGCGAACCGACGTGACATGAGACAGCGAGTTATAGCTCTAGTTGAGGCTGGATATGAGGCTAGATCTGCTGGCCGTTTGGTCGGTGTTCCTGGAAGTACAGCCGCGACGTGGGTTCATCATTACCAAAATTTAGGGGAGGTCGAAAATCGCCCTATTCCTGGGCGTCCGAGGATTTCTTCATTGGAAGAGGATGCTCTCTTATTCGAGACAGTTCGACAGGACCTCTTTTCTGACTGCTAACGAAATAAGAGCAGCATCTAACTTTCCCGGCTCTTCACAGACTGTGATCAGCAGGTTGAGGAACCGCAGTATTAGGAGCCGGAGGGCTGCGCAAATGGAAATATTGGGGGAAGTACAAGCTGTCGACCGTCTTGCTACTTCGCTACCAATCGAGTGGATTTCGATTGGAGAAATGAAATTTTCTCCGACGAAACAACCATCTCGAGTGATTACGAAGGTCATGTCCGTGTCTATCATGAGGATGGTCTCGGACATGACCAGCGCTATGTGCACCGACGTGAAAGATCGGGGCGCTTTAGCATATCGTGTTGGGGGTGGATGTCTTACGATGGACCTGGCGTTATAGAACGCATCGATGGCCGGTTTAATGCGGGAACTTACGAGCACATTCCGGAAAATATATTCCTTCCCTCCGCCCGAGATCGTTTTCCCGAAGGAACATTGCTGTTCCAGCAGGATAACCATCCCGTGAACTATGCTGCAAGCATTCAAAGATGGTTTCAAAGGAGACCCGAGATCGAAATCATTAATTGGCCTCCGAAGTCACCTGATTTGAATGTCATCGAAAATTTATGGGCGGAATTGAAAAAGAGAAGGATAGCCACCTATGCCCATCGACGCCCTCAAAATCGAGACGAATTGTGGGATCAAGTTGTTGACACCTGGGAAGATCTCGCCGGGGATCAGAACTTATTCCACAATCTCGTGACATCCATGCCGGATCGACTTAGAGCTGTAATAGAAGCTGATGGCATGTGGTCAAGACTTTAAGTTAACAGGTCTCTTTTTGTTTCTTATGATTTTTGTTTGAGGAAGAGTACTTTTAACTTCCACGTAACATTTATTTTTTGACGAGGTTCAGCCCACTTGTAATACCCAGAAAATGGGCATAAATTATTCCATATTTTTCGACAAATTAGACAGTCGAGGAACTCTGAACAAATTAATTACACCTCAATAAAAAAAAGTTTTACCCGGGATCGAACACGAGACGTTTCGGTTATAGAGTGGAACCGACACGCTGCTATATGAGCTACCAAGACAAGACAGTGACAGCAGCAGTCCAGACTGTAGATCCCTTAGCAGCATTGGCCATTCGGTACAGAGAAGCAATGATATTTTGTGACTCGAGCTATGTTGTGAAATCCTGGCCTTAAATGGCAGTCTTCTTCGTGATCCTTATTCAGGTCCTTGTCCTTGTTGTGGTCCTTTTAGCAGTTCTTGTACTATTTGTCATGGTATGTATCGTTACGTCGATATCGAGTGAACCGCGCTGTAGAACTTTAACTTCCAACGACCAAGAATCTTCTCATTCTTTTTAAGGGTAATTGTACATAAATGCATACAAGCGCATGATCAACCAAGGTGTTCTTCTGATTTTCGGGTGTCACATCCAATTATTTTTTACTCGGATATTTAACGATGCTGTATCAACTGCTGGATTATTTAGCGTCAATGGAATTGGTCATAGCCAGATGGTACTTGGTAAGGATACATTGTTATGAGAACGGATTGATGTCCTCTTCGTTGGATATTTTCTCTTCTTTTCTTTTTTTAAGATATCGAGGCAAGTTTGGGAAAATATGTGTTATAGCATACGGTTTTGGTCGCCAGTTCTTGCGTGGAAGTCCTACCCCTTTACTGGCAATAATAAATTTATCGGCTCTTACAATCAAAAGTCGCCCTCGGTAGCGCAGTTGATATAGCGCTGGCTTTCAATGCTCGAGGTTGCGGGTTCGATCCCGGCCGAGATCGATGGCATTTAAGTGTGTTTAAATGCGACAGGCTCATGTCAGTAGATTTAATGGCATGTAAAAAAACTCCTGTGGGACAAAATTCCGACACACCGGCGAAGCTGATATAACCTCTGCAGTTGCGAGCGTCGTTAAATAAATCATAATTTTAAAAAATCACAATCAAAACCGCAGAAAAATGGATATCACAGATATAAGAACGAGCATACAGTTTTCTGTGTTCGTGGAATTGCTCTACACCACTTCTGAAAAATAGTCTAGTCTATGGATGGATAAAAGAAAGTCTCTTCCTTACAGATTATAGAGTATCTATAATTGGATTTACATCAAGAACAAAACAATTAGGCTTATTACTACTCGCTCACATAAACGGCACAATAAAAATCACCCGAACACCACAAGAAATATCTTCTTAATTCCATAGCAGAACGAGTTCTACATGCTCTGTCCACAGTATGAAGAGGAATACTGCAATCTTAGAACGATCGCCACGCCATTGTTTCGCTCAGTTGCCGCGGCGACACTAGGGGGTTTAAAAGTCCCATTAGACCCTTGCCGAGTTACCACACTTTCTATTCTAAACGCTCTGGCTTGAGTTTAACCGCGTTTGAGGATATGACCGCGTATCCTAAAATACGACCCTTCTTTCTGGGTGATGGAGACCCTGTCAGAGATTACAATAAGAATTTTCAAGTACCCTTATAGCCTCCTTAAATACAGTTCATTGGTCATTTTAAAAGACTAGAATAAACGAAATAATAAATCATTTAAAATGATATAGGCCTAATATAAAAAATAAAATGAATAAAAAACAAAATTACATAAAAATAAATAAAATAAGTTATAATAAATACAAGAATTAACAGGACTTTTAGATGACAGGACAGCCGAAAGAATATCTGAAGTTGTATTTTATCATTTAGAAGAATTTTATTAAACTGTAGCAAGAAATTAATTGCGCAAAGGTACGACGGAACATCGGTAAATATCGGGCAGTACAATGGCTTACGAGCCATCTTCGCAACTAAAATGTGGAGGAGAATTGAAATAAATTGCCAGTTTCAGAATGGTGAGTCAAAGACTAAAATAGGCCTACTTGTATTGATTTTGCATGCTCATATTATTATTATTATTATTATTATTATTATTATTATTATTATTATTATTATTATTATTAATTTCTGTCTCGGTCATCAGTCGTCAATCTCATGTATCCTACATACAAAAGATATCACGAGTCGCCACTGGTAAACAACCGTGGATATCTTAAATTTGAAAGCATATTTTAGTGTCATCTAGTGTTGTTTTATATAATAAGAACTGTAGGCATAGTGTATAAGTCTTTCACAAGAAGTGATGTATTATAGTGCATTTAAAACAATTAGTAAGTAATCAACATGGCAGAATTGTTCGTGTGTCACAACATATTTGCAATATTTTATTTCTTAATGGCACTGTTATTTTTTATTTTTTTTTTTTTTTAGTTTGTGATTTCGCGTTTCCATGTACTACACAAGTGTCTTAAATGTTTGGAAAACAACTGAATGCTTTTATGTCATTTGGCACAATAATATGAACATTTTCCATTTTGGTAATAAATCAAGTGGCAAGAAAATGTTCGTGTGTCACACCATATAATATTTCATATTTTTTACATTATCAATTATTTCTTTTCATTAAGAATTTTTGTTTATATTTAGGAATGCTTATGTTAAAAGACAGTAATGTCTTTTCATGAATTAATAAGTATTTAATTAAATATGCTGCGAAGATCGTATTTAATTCGAAAATGTTACGTGTGTCACTATGGAATGACCCAACTATTGTTCAATGAAATCTGTGGAAAATATCCTAATTGTCTTCATATTTATACGGATGGTTCAAAAACTGAAGACGGCACTGCATGTGCAGTAGTTTATCCTACTCACATTATGCTGCATACCTTACCAACATTTTATACAATTTACTTTTCTGAACTGTATGCAATTAAAATGGCCTTTGAAAATGTACTGAAACATCCTGATGGCGATCGGTATCTGCTCTTTACTGATTCTCAATCTGCTATAAGAGCCCTACATAACTCATTCTCTAAATCTTCACTGATCAACGAAATTCAACATTATTACACTGAGATCTACAATTAATTACAGCAAATTATCGTAATCTAGATCCTTCTCATCAAGGTCTGCATGGAAATGAACAGGCCGATATGGCAGCAAAAGAAGTAACTTGTCTTCCTATAAAGGATATGGACATTGACACCTGGCATAATGATATAGCCACTCACCTTAAAAAAAAAGTTAAATGATCTATGGTAGCCTGGGTACTCCAGTTGGCTTGAAACATCTACTAGCAAACTTAGGGAAATTAGAACTGCTTACAGTTTACCCTATCCAACTAAACATCTATCACGAAGGAATGAAGTTCTCATCAATCGACTACGTAATTGGACATACCAAGCTCACACATGGCTATTTACTAAAAAACAGTTTGTAACACTTGCAGTGAAACTCTTTCTGTGAAGCACATCATTCAGAACTGTCCTCAATATAATCAGCTACAACAACTAAAAATCCCCCTCGAAATAGCAAGATCTCTTGGTGAACCTTCTTACTGCAACAGTGTGATAAAGTTTTTCAAATTAACTGTAAGTTTGTGTCGCGATATTGACTTTTGTTATTATCGCCGCGGTCTCATGCTTAACATTCGACAAGTCTTTGAGCAGCCTCGTGAGTAACATTCGGTAGATCTTTGAAATTTAATTGTATTATTGTTTTCAATTTCTTGTGTCGCCGCTCCAATCACTCGCCTCAATTTCAATGTTGCAACCAATAAGCTGCTTCCATTATAAAATGACACCTACTTGTCTAATCCACGTGGACTAAAACCGAGGTTGCAATGTCTTGTGCTGAGGACGAACATTAAAGTATGTGATTAAAAATTATTATTAAGAGCTAAGAATGTCAAACTACTCGTATATTAAACAACAACAACAACAATAATAATAATAATAATAATAATAATAATAATAATAATAATAATAATAATAGCCATTTAACAATATAACAAACTACTGCTTATTCTTATCGAGGAAGCAGACGTGACAACGTGACGCTTAGAGTGAAACCTACAGAGCAACAATCGGTCGGCAAAATTATGTTTTAAAAACACACCGCGCGTTATTGTATGATGCCGGCATGTTAAGTATGAGGCCGCGGCGTTAATACAAGTTAAAGCGACAATAAATGAATTAAAGAGAAAAAAGCACCTACAGATGTTACAGATATATGTACTTAATTCATTAACTGACATGGTAGGCCGTATACTGGTTAAAGGGTTTGGGCTACCGCTGACCCTATTATTACACAAAATATATCTAACAATTACTTTAATTTTAATTACTATGGTAAAACTAATAATACAAAATTATTACATTATGTTATATTATAAACTTTTTCTTTTGTAATTTCCTTGGGTTATCGCCGGTAGCCCGCAAAATACGCCCCTGGTAGGCCTATATCCAAAGACGGGTATATCAGATATAATAATAATAATAATAATAATAATAATAATAATAATAATAATAATAATAATAAGAAGAAGAAGAAGAAGAAGAAGAAGAAGAAGAATACTAGCGATGCATGTTAAAATATTTCGTATTTCAGAATATGTAATGTACATAGCGTGTTAGTTAAAGTTTAATCACTTAGCACATTTCATTAACTATAAAACTGAAATCTGTCATTATAATGAGTCAAGTACCCTCCATTGAAAGAAAAGAACATAAACGTGTAACAATGCATTAATAAAACTTCTACAGTCGATATGAGCGCTGACGAATGCGTGATTCAAATACCGGTAATTAAAGTTCACTTTAATGCATTCAGATAGGTATATTAGGAATGAAATTATTTTATTTCTATTGCACATGAACCTAGCAATCTGAGATATTAGTTTTTTCTAACTCGGAAAGCTTACATAGAAATTATTTTAAAATCGTCCACGTGCGGTGTAAGAGACGTGGTCAACACGCGATTTTAGGCACTGTCAGAAAATTATTAATTTATCCATCATTTGAAGAATTTCAGCAACTCTAAAAAATAAATCTCCGGGATGTAAACTAAATTAGGCTGTCACTGACACGGTTTAATAAACTAGTTCAAAGAAAATGGAAATAAACTGTGTTTTAACTTAATATTTATCTTATGATACCGGCAATCTTAATTATGACGACATTAAATCAACATGCAACGTTAAGTGATAGTTTTCCCTCCAAAAGCAAGTTTGAAATATACTGATGCTTTACTTATGATTACTCCTGTACAAACGACTTTATAAACCCTGGAATAAAGCATCCCAGGTGATTCCGATATACACGAAGACATCTATGTCAAACCACTTGTAAGACACCGGCTACAAATACATGAGTGACACACATAATAAATGTCATTATGTTTATGCACTATGTCTAACATAAACTTGAGAACTGGGTAAATAACTGACCTTACACACACACACCAAGCTTTCGGCAGATTTGAAAAGCACACACATGATGGTCTGGCTTCGACTTGTCTCATACACCAATAACAAAAACAAATTCCAGTGTCACTGTGAATGATAGAACCAAACGTCACCAAATTTGAATATGGGTTTTGATTTCATAGTATAGTTCATTTTTCATAATACATGATACACATCCCTAACGCTTCAAACCGAATTTCTAGATGTACAGAAACAGCATCATTACTTCGTCTCACTCAAAGCGCTCTCTCCCTCGCTTTCCATTTGTTCCTTACATTCTGCCGCCGAGATATCGACATTCAACAGCCATTTCGTTTTAGTGCTGCCATCTAACCAGTATATTGAGAACTGCTAGTATTCGCTCTCGCTAAGGCTAAGGAAATGGAGTTCCCACGAGTTCATTGTTGGCAACCGCGAAATTCGAACTGATATAGTGAAAGTTGAGAATTTGTGTTTTACAATAATTACTGTTTTTATTTTCCTAAGTTAATAGTGTTTTGTGTTCATTAGTGTTACTACAAACAATTAAATAGTTATAAACGTTTATTTCTTTTGTGATTTGTTAAAATTATAACAATTTCGGTCTGAACATTTTTCACAATGTCGGCCTACGATCAAGCACCATATTTCAAAGAGACATGCAGAGAAAAAGGATTACCATTTCCACCTTCAAGCAATACACTAACCCAGATTGATGTCAATAGGCTACTCCTGTTTGAACGTAATCTCATAAGTGAAGTATGAACAGAACGTCAGCTCAGCACTGCTTTTCTCGATAGTTTAGTGGATCAATATGAAAACCTTTATCACCAGAGAGGTAAACGAAGACAAGGACAACAATTTGAAGATGGTTTCCAATTACCGGCTAAAACAAGTAAAGCCAAACATCATGAATCACAACCAATTGAAACTAGCAATGCATATGAAGTGCTGAATACTTCTGAACAAATGGAGCATTCAAGTATTATTCCCAAACTACTACACCTGGCACAAGTATAAATGTGCCAAAAACCAAGAAACCACCACCAATCATTGTGCAATACAATAAAGATATGGAACAACTAGTGACACAATTTCATAATGACACTTCTGCAGAGTACTTACCTCAAGGACAACTAAAAATAAAACAACCACTACTGAAGAACGAAATATTATATTAAAATTACTTCAAGACAACAGTATAGGATATTATACGTATGGAGAACCTGAGATTTACAATATTAAGTATGTATTAAAAGATTTACTTCCCTCTTTTGACCAGGCAAATATAATTAATGCTTTTCAAGAGAATGAGATTACACTATTACATATTAGACAACTTAAGTGTACAATGTACTATAATGATACAAATAGCAAAGAAATAATTCCTCTTCCAGTATGGGTGCTTACTATTCCACGCACGCCAGAAATGACACAAAAATTAAAGCTCTTGACTGGCATTGAGCACATTAAAATATCAATTGAGCTACAAAAGTAACAATTCATTACTTCAATGCTACAGGTGCCACGGTCATAAGGCACAATTATGCACCTTACCACCTGAATGTGTTAAATGTGGAGTGGGTCATAACACCAGAGACTGCAAGAAACCTATTGAAATTCCGGCTACATGTGCCAATTGTGGAGGAGAGCATCCAGCAAACTTTAGAAACTGCCCAAAAATGTTGAAATATAAAAAAAGGCAAGAGAATCGACAGTCTGCACAAAAACCTGTATCACCAACAACTTCATTTCCTAAATTGCGGCCAACAACCTCGAGAATTCCTGGCTTCCAACGTCATAGCAACAATGAAGAAACCACTGCTACAGATTTTGAGGAGATTAAACATATCATCCAGTTTCTTAGAACAGATAAGTTTAAAAATAGTATCAAAAGTTTCAAGACACTAATTATAGATGTTTGACTCCAACCAGACAAGATGTCTAAGATATTTACCTTCTGTGCGGGTTTTATTGATATTGTAGCTAATCTTTTTGACTAAAATGCCTAGTAATTCGTTTAATATAATTACATATAATGCTAATGGCATTTCTAGTGATTACCTGCTCTTTGCAAACTTGCTTCAACGCTATGACATTGATATTGCATTAGTATGTGAAACTCGTCTCTCTCAACAATTTAATTGCCGTATTCCAGGATATAATAATAATAATAATAATAATAATAATAATAATAATAATAATAATTTATTTATTTAATCTGGCAGAGCTAAGGCCAGTAGGCCTTCTCTTCCGCCCAGATATCACATATACATATCATATACATATACATATCACATATACCGTACACCAGGACCAACACAAGGTTTGGCGGTACTGCAATAGTTATCAAATCCTTTATATCTCATATAGAAGTTACACCTCCAAAATTAAAAAATCTTCAGGCTACAACTATTACTACTACAATCAACAAACAGGAATTTCTTATTGCTGCCATATACCAACCAGCAAGCAAAAAATTACTGTCAGAAGATTTGGACGCACTAACATCATTAAAACCTTCGTTCCTAGTAGGAGGGGACTGGAATTCTAAGCACAATCGGTGGAAATCACGGATTATAACACCCAATGGCAGAATTTTGCAGAGGCACTCTGATAAATTTCAATATGTGGTCACAGGACCAGACTCTCCAACGCATTTCCCTACAAATAGTCATCATGCACCAGATATTATTGATTTTTTCATTCATTCTCCTAAATTAACAGTAAAAGAAATTCAAACTCTTGATGAATTGAATTCAGATCATATTCCAGTACTTCTCCAATTAGATTTTACATTAGAAAAAGAAATCATACGAGCAAGAATTAGGCATGTCATCTGGTGGGATTATTTCCGAAAATATTTGTCTGACATCCACATACCAAGACCAAACATTACTACTACAGTGGAACTAGATTTTCACGTGGAATGCCTGACTGAAACATTACAGTCGGCAAAATTTCAAGCTCTTCAACCAATTAAACATGACATGAACAGTACATCACCAGATATTGATGCACTAATCCTACAGAAGAAACAACTTCGAAAAAGATGGCAACTGTATCGCGATCCTGCAGATAAAACAAAATTAAATCAAGTTACAAGAACAATTCAAAAACAACTTTTATATATGAGGGCAACAAAGTTTGAAGATGATCTTGATAAATTAACAAGGGAGTCCAATATACCCTGAAAAATAAGTCGTAGACTTACTAAACCCAAGGAGTATACTAATTTCCCAATTTCAAGCAGTACCGGCCTTTTATACTCTGATAATGAAAAAGCAGGTGTTATAGCAGATGAACTTGAGAATGTCTTCAAGCCTCATCAGTCTTACCATCACTATAAAGTATACCATCGCTCAATACAAAGATTAGTAAATGATTTCAAACACAAACAGCATGTAATACAGATACAGCCTACCACTGTTTCAGAAGTTCACAGATATATTAAGAAATCCAATTCTAATAAGACTCCTGGCCCAGATGGTATTACGAATCACATGTTACAGAATCTTTCTGGAAATATAAATTGCACATTTAACCATCCTTATAAATATTGCTCTACAACTATTATTACTTTTCCTAAGCCTGGAAAATCACCACGACTTGTTACCAATCATCGACCGATTAGCCTACTAAATACCATGGGGAAAATATATGAAAGAATTATACTTAAGAGACTCTCTGAACACATCTTATCTCGACGCATTATCCCTGATGAACAATTTGGATTTATGCCGAACAGGTCTACAGTACATCAACTGACACGAATAACAGAATATATCACCAGAGGTTTTCACTATCGATATAGTACAATTGCTGCATTCTTAGACATTGAGAATGCGTACGATACAATCTGCCACAATGGCCTCATAGCAAAGCTCATCCTTCTGCAAAATCCGGACAATCTCATATCCATAATTTCTTCTTTTCTCTCTAATCGTAAATTCAGAGTCAGAGTACGTAAGGCATACTCTCCAATTAAACATATTTCAGCAGGTGTTCCTCAAGGTTCAGTGATGGCTCCCACGCTCTACAATTTATATACATCAGATATTCCTCATCATAATGCCACACTGGCAATGTATACTGATGACACTGTCATCTTCAGCCGAAAAATAAACATATTATCTGCATATAGAGCTGTACAGAAACATCTTCAGTTAATAGATAAGTGGGCAAAAACCTGGAAGATTAAAATAACAACATGAAATCAAATGCTATTATCTTTACTAAATGTCGACCAGTGCCACCACCCCAGCTAATGCTCCATAAATTTAGAATAGCATATGTACAGAAAACTAAACATTTGGGCATTCTGCTTCACCCACGTCTAAATTGGAAAGATCATATATCGCGGGTGCTCGTGTAAAGGGGGTTAAGTCAAATTGCAAGGTTTGTAAACTTCTCTCCTTTAGTACTGAACAAAACCCCTTTGTCACAAAATATGGAGCACTGTAACTGCATCATAGATGGAAGAATGACTTAACCCCTTTAACATAAGAGAAAAGCAATTGTGGATAGTTCAAATCTGTACTTATTCCAGTTTAGCCAAATCAACTTAACCCCCTTTACACGAGCACCCGCGATATTAAGAAATAAGTATACAGCACTGAATTGCCTGAAACAACTTATACCATTTCTATTAAGTGTAATTTATCCTTGAAATGTAAAATGACATTATACAAAGTGTATATACGCAGCCAAATGACATATGCAGCTCCTGCATGGGGGTTTGCTCCCTGAACTAATATGCATCACTTGCAGGTTGTTCAAAATAAGGCATTACGAATTATCGGTGGATATGATTTTTATAAACTCAAGTTCAAATGCATGATGACCTTGAAATATCAACTACACCTGAATATATCAAAATAGTTTCAAAAACTTTTTACCATACTGCTAAGGAAAATGAAAACAAATATATTTCAAATCTTGGAAATTATAATGCTGCAATGTACCACAAACACAGGACTTCAAAACATATTTTAATGTAAAATAGTACAGCAGTAACTTATATTTAAGTTGCTGTTCATGATGAATTGACTATATATTCTGGAAAAAGAAGAATTGTCAAGGCTTACATGAAGCGGAACAATAATAATAGTACAAATGAAGAAGGTCATCGTAAGGTCGTCGTCGCTAAGGGAATGTTATCTGTATTTAACCGTATTCACTGTCACTGTGGAGGTGAGACTTGACATGAAAGGTAGAAAGGATTGGCGTCTGGGCGATAAAATAGTTTGTTTCACGATGATTAATATTATACTAACCTACCGACATGGAAGTTCAGTAAACCGCAATATGAAAAGCTTATGGTTCTTGAAAGCAATTTACAACCGTATTTAATATAATGTAAAATTAATAATAATAATAATAATAATAATAATAATAATAATAATAATAATTCATTTAAATATATGCATATTACCAGAGACATGGTACAGTATAAGATTACCGATTCTCAATTTGTGAAAACGAAGCTCTGAATTAAGTAGAGAGAGGAGAATGAGTGCCCCATTTTTTTTTACTACACATTACTATTGCAGCTAATATTTTACTGACAAATGAATCTTCCTTAGGAGTAGCTTTTACTACGTTGTACTTATCCAAAGAAATTAAATTTCACTAACATTTAATGGGGAAGTATTTTGTCCATGCCGTCTACTATATCTGTATGATTTTATTCAACAATATTATCAATTAAGTCAGAAGCAGTGGACATAGAAGTACTAGGTTGTTGGGCCGAACTTTTGCAATAGAAATTCTGTAAAAAGAATCTAGTTTTGGAATTTGTCTGATTTATTTTTCCAAACAGCCCTTTCTTGAATTTTTTTTTTACTGCGCAGCACTTAATTTAACTCTACAGTCACTCGTTCTTCACAACCCTTCAGCAGAAACATGTTTTCATTTTCCACTTAAAGGAACACTCTGCCTCACAGACATATACAAAACATACATTATGAGAAACACCATGCCTCCTAAGCAGGTATTCATATTTTCAGACATACCTACCTTAAGCGGAACATCTGCCTCTCAGACACGTACCTATTTCTACAGTTATTTTTTACCTGAAAAATACCAAAATAAGTAGTTTAGAAAAAAAATGTACCATTTCTTCTTTTCCAATTTTCATTGTAATAATTTCACATTGATATGTATTTTTTATTTTTTTGCAGACTTGGTACTTATATATTTTATGGCTAGTTGTACAACATTTTCCATTTAGTTTTTATATCTAGTTTTATAAAAATTTTAAAGTATATCATGCTGACATTGATTTTTTTTCATATAAAATGCTTTTTACTTTTCCATGAAACAATTAAGGTAACTGCACCGAAAGCTGACACTGACCCAAAGCCTGACACTTTTAGTTACAATATGTCGTAATAAGATTATTTGTAGTCAGAAACAGAATTTCTGAAGTTGTTCTAACTTCCTGTTATCTTGGCAACATCGCACAGTAATCTCCTGGAAATACACCTGATTTCAACATGATGGATGCTGCATAAAGTAGACTGTTGTATCATTTTGCATGGAATCGCCATTATTGTTACATGAAACGGTAAGCGTGCAGATACAATTATTTTAATCATAAATTCCATTTTATGTGGAATTTTAAATTGTTATTAATATTGAATATGTAAAATTGTATGCAGAAGATGTAAAAACATGGTTTGTTTTAAAATGAAATAAGAATAACCTGCCACAGGGGTGTCAGCCATTGGTACTCTTAATTTTTTTACAGATGTTCCAGTGTCTGACGACTTTGGTGAAATAAAAAAATTAACATTTAAATGAGTTTCTTGTTCATATTATTCCAGAAACGTTATAAGAACCTGGTATTTAAATCTACTGGCAATAGCAAGTTCTGTACCAAAAGCTGACAGGGAGTGTCAACTATAAGAGCAGTTTCAAAAATTTTGTTCATAAGGCTGACAAAATGTTTTGTCACCCAAGTAATCATTTTAAATCGTCTGTTTCAACAAATTCTTTCCTGTCTGAAGTCTTTAAACTTTTACTATATCCATTAAAATACATTTAATTTTTTTGTATCTGTGCCGGAGTTTCATATTAAAATTTTAATCATTGTGGTTTTCATTAATTTTGTTCCTGTCACATGAATATTTCTGTAACTTTGAGATTCAGTTCTAGTAAAAAATAATAATTTTTGCTTCTTCATCTTGAAATTAAAAAATCTCTACTTTCACTCAAATCACTTTGTTTTATTATGGTAATTGCAAGGAATGTTTAATTAGAATGCTTTGTTTTTCTTATAGGTCCCTAATTTAGCTTAGGGTTCACTATGCCTCCACCATGTCCTTCAAGGGAAAGATAGATAGTAATTATTGAAGATGAAGCTACAAAAATTGCAAGGACAGAGATGATAATGACAGTGCCATCCCAGGCCCAAGTAAGAGGGTCAGTAAAATGAAAACGAAAAATAATGTTTTTCTCCGCAGAATTTTATTATTTCTCAAAATAATCTCCAGCAGTGTTCAGACATTTTTTCCACTTGCTCACCAGATTTTTGATACTTTGATCATAAAAGTCCTCCTTTTTTCAGCAATGTCCTTTTATTTTAGATTCCATGTCCTGTAGAATTTCTTCTCATGGTAACCCTATTTCACGATATGTTTCAGAGGAAGAGCAATTGTTTGTATGCACCTGAAATCTGATTAGTGCAGGGGCGGCTTTCGAAGGGGGGCTGCGGAGCTGCAGCACCCCTAGACATTTGTGGCTCTTGTCTTGTTTTATGTTGTGAAATACATTATACAGTCTCTATTTAGCAGCTCGAATTTTTTTAAACATTTCGCTCTCATTGACATGCACGCAATCGTTACTGAAGTCACTTCCTCCCCTGGTGCTGCAAGAGCTAAACCAGAGACAAGGAGTATGGGTGAAGCACTTCCTCCCCTGGAGCTGCCAGTCTCGTCTCGGATGCTTTGTGCGTTAGTTTTACCTCTCCCCCTGCTAGCCCCTTGCCATGAATCCAGACTTTGCAGGCACTGCAAAATTTGCAGCAGTTTGTCAGTAGCACGCAGTTTTAAATACACTTTCTTTAATGTTATGTATGAGTATAACAAGTGCAACAATGTTTAATTCTGTACAATATTTACAGTCTATTCAGTTCAGTACCTTAACAATTCAGGAGAAATGTGAAATTAAGTGCCCATCAGTTGAATTTCATAATGGAAAGGGCCGCTGAACAAAATACAAAGACTCGCATATTTTTTACTCATTTATCCAGTATCCCTACTTTCTTCTCTCGATCTCCACACAGTCTGTATTAGATTAATGTGTTTCAAAGACAATTCCATCAGCTGGAGCAACAATATGAAGTTTTAAAATAAGAACAGTAAATGTTGTTCATGAGAAGAAGGAGCCATTGCTAGAATGTTTTCAAACCATAATGGAATCTGAAACATCTAACATCACAATAAATGAGGCAAGCGCCCTGGTGCGTACTCTTAAAGATCCTGTATTCAATTTCTGGGTCAGTTTTTTTCATTTATTGATGCATCATGTAGATATATTATAAAACCAACTATACAACATCGCCAGTTAGATATTTCTAAGGTTCAAATCTGCATATAAAAAAATTAAATTATGGTTCATTTAACGACACTCGCAACTGCAGGGGTTATATCAGCGTCGCCCGTGTGCCAGAATTTTGTCCCGCAGGATTCTTTTAAATGCCAGTAAATCTACTGACATGAACCTGTCTCATTTAAACATGCTTAAATGCCATCGACTTGGGCCGGGATCGAACTCGCAACCGACTATGCTACCGAGGCCGACTTTGCATATCAAGCTTTCTTAATTCCATACAGATAGTACGGAACAGAGCACAGTTGAGCAGCGAGATCTGTTAAAATGAAAAGCCTAAAAGCATCGTAAGGTCGAAGGGATTCAGACAAGGGTTGAGGCAGCCAAGGAAGTATGTGACCTCATTATCACACAAGCTAACACCCGATCCAGTTCATAGATCATATGATATTGTCTTCTCTTCTGTGTCAAGAAAAATTTGAATGCTACAAAAGCTCATTTCCTGAAAATGACCTAAATGTATGTGTGAAGCTTTTTCCAATGTTCAATAAAGACAAACTAAAAATGGAACTCCCTGTTTTGTAACAGAGACAAGAATTCAGAAATATCAGTGACGCAGTCAAACTCTTGCAGTTTCTTCTATCTGAGAACTTGCAGGCCTCATTTTCAGAAGTTGTGAAATGATTACGCATAGCTATCACCATAACAATGACAACTTCCGAACCAGAACGTTGCTTTTCGTGTTTGAAGAGAGTAAAATCCTATCTTAGAAATAGAATGAGAGAAGAGAGACTGACCGCATTAGCTATGTTTTCCATTGTAAAGACTCTGTTAAACGACATATCGGATTTTAATAAGAAAATGATTCAAAAGTTTGCAACCTACAAGACAAGGTGCATGGAACAATCTTTAAATAAGGTAAGTTGCATGGTTTATTTTTGTATGCAGGCCCCCTGAAGTCAATACCCACGAGCCGCCACTGGATTAGTGTAACATGTAGCTAATTGGCGATATATGCAATAGTAATAGTAATTTATTCACCATCAAAATTTTTACAAATCATGGCTTCGTCAATCTTATTTCTAGGTCTTAATCTAGTTTCTGATTACACTATAGGCATATTTATGAATTTATAGCTTTGTTATTGCAGGACATCTGCTGACATGATTTAAGAAGAATTGTATCTAAGATAGTATAATAATAATAATAATAATAATAATAATAATAATAATAATAATAATAATAATAATAATAGAAATGTTCTTAACAGCAATAACAACTTATATGCCTTCACAATTACACATTAGTAGGCACTTTCATGCAAGGTCTAAAGACATAAATTCCTCTACAGTATATGGCATATAATGCAGCAGTAATCTGTTGACTATGCTTTTAAACTTCTTTTGTTTACCACTTATTATGGAGCTTGGAATTTTATTATACATGTTTATGCCTCTATGTAAAATACTTTTAAGACTTGTGGTAATTCAATGAGTGGACAGATGGATATGTTCTTGTTTGATACGTGTGGTAGTCTGAATTCAATTTGAATTTTGCTTTGTTTTTACTAAGGTTGGATAAAAAGTCATGACAACAGTTCGATATTTCTGACATGGCTTTATTCACAGGGCTACAACATTTACGTACCTTCTATATAGTCGCCCCCCTTATTTATTATCTATTGCCAAATGTTTGGAAGGCGTCGTACACCATCAGCACGTCCATCTTTGTTGATGTTCCATATTGACCGCCCTACAGCACAGATAAGTTCATCTCTGGTATTGTACCGGGTCCCTCGCAGTGGTTCTTTCACTTTGGTGAAAAGATCGTAATCGCATGGACTCATATCGGGTGAGTACGGTGGATGTTCCAGAATCTCCCATTGCCAGTGGCACAAGAGGTCCTTGACAGCAGCCGCGGTGTGTCTCCTTGCATTGTCATGAAGAATGATGGGATTCTGTACCACCAAATGTCGTCGTTTTCTCCTGAGGGCTGGACGAAGATGGTGCTGCAGGAACATGCAGTAGTAGTCCGCGTTTGCCGTCTGCCTTGGAGGTTACAGTGTGGTGCAGTATTACCCCATCAGTGTCATAAGCTACAATGAACATCATCTTCACAGCACTTTGTGTAGGGCGCACTTTCTTCGGACGAGAAGAACCTGGATGCTTCCATTCATTTGACTGACGTTTCAAGTTTGGTTGATTCGTATGAGCAAGCCCTGGTTTCGTCCATAGCGACGATTCGTCCAAGAAAGTCGTCATATTTCCTTTGGTACTGGTCCAACAAGGCCTGTGCGACTGCATAGCAGTGCCATTGTTAAACCACGGAAATTTCATGGGGTATCCAACGCCCTGTAATTTTGCGGTAACCCAGAATGTCTTGCAGAGTGTGGAGCACAGTTTTGTGACATACTCCGACTTCCGCTGCTAACTCACGTGCAGTCTATCGGCGATCAGCATCCAACAGGGAAGCAAGGAGTTGAACTGTGTTCTCCTCCACACGTGGTCGTCCTGTACGGAGGTTGTCCTGAATAACATCCCTGCCTTCCCGGAACGCTTTAACCCATCGTGCCATTGTGTGATATGGCAATGCTGCATCAGCACATACTTCACGCAGTCCCTGAAAACATTCTTGTGCACTATGACCTCGTGCCACATCAATTTTGATCCAGGAACGTTGCTCTAGTTTTGTAAACATAGTCTTAGGGCACTCACACTATCCCTATGAAAGTCAGCGTTCTACACACTGCAGTAGATTGACAGAGTACTGCGCTGCTGGCTGCACTAACTCATCTAACAGTCGTTGTTCATGTCCACGCAGCTTGCAGCTCTCGAAAGCACCATCGTCACGTGACAGCAGTGTTGCCCTAACTTTTTATCCAACCTATGTATGAATTAAAGACACTGTTTCTAGAATGTATATACAAGGCACTCACTGGCAGAATTTTGAATTCTCTAAAAATTGCTTTACTTTGCGACCTTATAGTTGCTTGTTTCATAATTTTTATAATTTTCTTCTGTAGCTTAAAAATTTCCGTAATTTTGCTCGTTGCGCCCCATAATGGTATGCCATACTGAATCTGGGAATTTATATAGCCAAAATACATAGATCTGAAAACTTCATTAGAGGTTGTTTTGCTTAAAATTCTGAAAGCATATATATAGTGGTTCAATTTTTCTATAGTTTTCTCAACTATAGTTCCAGGTTAAAGCAGAGTCAATCCAGATGCCTAGAAACTTTGTATTTTTAACTTCCATTATGTCTTTATCATTTATTTTGATAGGAGCAGAATTTTGATCACTGCTATTGTTAAAGAGTATGTAAACAGTCTTACTAATATTCAGTTGTAACTTATTTTGCTGAAGCCAGTTTTGGAGGTAGTCATTGCTCTGATTGACTGTACTTAGCAACTAATTTTTATCGTTAGAATTAAATAGCATATTTGTATCATCAGCAAACAAAACTGTCTTAGCAAAAGGTATATGATCTGGGAGATCATTGATATATAATAAAAAAAGTACTGGTCCGAGAACTGAGCCCTGCAGAACACCGTGCTTCATAAAGGTCAGGATATGATTTAAACCAATTACCTGCTAGGCCTCTTATACCATATGACTCTAATTTAGCTATTAATAGATCATGGTTTACCATGGCAAAGGCTTTACTGAAATCTGTAAAGAGACCAAGACTATTTTCTTACTTATCTTTTGATTCGAGAAGATTTTCAATGAAGGAAAAGAGAGCATCGTTTATTGTCTGATTCTTCCGAAAGCCAAATTGAAAGTTTGAAAAAACATTTTGCGATTCAAGAAAAGGAACTAGCCTGTTATACATTAATTTTTCTAAGATTTTTGAGAATACTGAGAGCAATGATATTGGTCTATAATTTTCCATATTTTGTTTGTTACCTTTTTTAAACACAGGATGGACTTTTGCTATTTTTAAATATTCTGGAAAGATTCCTATCGATAAGGAATTGTTACATATATCAGCTAGGGGCACAGAAATGAGGGGTGCACAACTTTTTATTACATAGTCTGGTATTCCATCGGCACCACATGAAAATTTATTTTTTAGGCACTGAATAGTTTTGGTGATTTCTTCATTATTAACAGGGGATAGAAAAATTGTTTTAACTATATCTGTTGGCACAGATTTGTAATTTAATGGTGGGATCATGTTTTGATGTAGGTTTTCTACCATATTGGTGAAATATTCATTGAAAATTTCTGGCACATCCTTTGGATCTGTTATTGTGTTGTTTTGTACGCTTATTTTGATATCTTCTATCTCTTTTTTTTCGGTTTTTACCCGTTTCTTTGTTTATGACTTCCCAAATGGCTTTACTCCCATTTTCCGCTTTTAAAATAAAATTACTATTATATAGTTCTTTTGCTTCTAGGATAACTTCCCTGAGGATAGCAGTGTATTTTTTAAAGTATATTTTAAATTCTTGGTTATCTGTAGTTTTATTAATGGTACTTAAAAGTCTTTTTCTCTTACAAGAGTTTAGGATTCCTGTCATTATCCATGTTTTATGAGTACCTTGTCTGTTAGTTTTGTTGTTTTGATAAACTTTTAATTTTGGAAATGCCTGGTTGAAATAGTGAGTTATTATGTTCAAGAATTCTGGTTCATGGAGTACATGGTCCCAACTCTCCTTTTGCAAGAGGCGTTTAAAGTATTCAGTATTTTCTTTATTATATCGCCTTTTCATTGTTATCGATTTCCCTAAAGTGTCTGAGAATTTTTCTAGGGCAAAATGTAGAAGAACTCCGTTATGATCTGATAAACCTAAGTTGACATTTTCTTTTGTGAAGGGGAAGATTATTTTATCTACAATTATTTGGTCCAGACACGTTTGGGATGTGGGTGTGATGCGAGTGGGTGAGTCGATGATATCTATTAAGTTATGTGTGTGAAATAATGATTTTAATTTTGATACAGTGTTATCTTTTACTAAGAAATTTATATTGAAATCTCCACATATAACTAGAGGTTTGTTTTTGCTTTTTACTTTATTTATCAGACCTTCAAGTTTATATAAGGAAGTTTCTACACAACCATTAGGTGACCTGTATATACATGCTATCAATATTTTTTAATTTTCTATATGAATTTCAGAAACCACATGTTCAAAAATTTTTTCCTCGTTTAAGTAGACTGTGTGTAACTTTTTTTTGCAGAAGATATTTTCTTCTACAAAGATAGCTGATCCACCATTTTTATTATTTTTCCTATAGAATATACTACAGAGTTTGAAGTATTGTATTGTATAATAACTAATTTCTTGTTCTTTTAACCAATGTTCAGTTACGCATAAGATGTTTACATGTTTTAAACTACCATTTAGGATTATTTCTAGTTCATGTATTTTGTTTCTGATACACTGCATATTTTGGTGTAATAGGCCTAGTGTTATATGTTGTTGGAAAATGGGATGTTACCATAAATCTTACCAGTAAAAATTTCCTTATCTGCTGTTGCTGCTGCATCATCCATGTGAGGAGCTTTTAGTGTTGCAAAATTTCTTGTTCCTCATTCCTGGATACATTTTTATGTCATCTTTTTCTTTGACATAAAAAAAAAACAAAACATTTACAAAATCAATGCATACATTATATTAAGAGTTTAACGAATGCGGCATACCTTTTCTACAACAATGGATGACGCAGGAAATGGACGTGGTAGCACCAAATGGCGTTAACATAAAGCCACAGTCTAGTATATACAGTCGCGAAGCTTAATACGTAGTAAATATGCAAACATTAGGTAGTTGCTCACCACTAGGATTGCTAATAACGCCTCATTACAGGCAATGCAAAATAGTACCGTCACAGTCTATTGTTTCTAGCACCCTCAAAACTCAAGTTTCGTGAGTGTATATAGTACACTGTGATAAAACGTTGATATTTTACACTCGCACAATGAGAAAGTGTGATAATTCCAAACTAAACTCTGGTTTACGATTAACTAACATTGTTGTCCGCAAGTACATATAACATCTTTACATAAAAAAAATTAAAAATATTGTGACAGCTACGTGAGATTCGAACTCACGACCAACGTCCCGCAAGAGAGAAGATCGCGCGGAGCACTTTGGGATGGCGCGCGGCGGAGAGGGGAATGGGCCAACGCGGCGAGAGAGTGGAGAGAGAGTGCGCGCGCATCTGGTGCTGGTAGAGAGGAGAGGGCTCTGGATTTTTCTGGAGTGCCATCTCTAGAGACGCGTGGAACTTTCGAGGCTACGTCGCTGTGGTTATAAATTACGGACGCGAAGGAACGACAGCAGTTTTCAGTTGATTAGTCAGCCAGTCAGTGAGAAAGCAAGAGCAAGCAAGCCAGTCTTGTGTACCGGAGTTCGACTCGAGTGTGCGTCCGCAACTGTATCAGCATCCGAAGGCCTGAGTTCGAGTGCAGTGGACCGCAGTTGGAGGGACCTGAGTTCGAGTGCAGTGGACCGCAGTTGGAGGAACCTGAGTTCGAGTACAGTGAACTGTCTCTGAAGGTCTGTGGTTCGAGATACTATGAACTCGAGTGACTGAGATAGAAGAACTGTGAACTGAGAACTGATAGTTCTGATTTGTAAATAGTGCTTTGTAAATATTAGTTAAGATTAACAGTTCATTGTTGTTCGTACTAGTCCAAGTAAATTGTCATTGTCGTCGGTGGAGTGCTATAACGAATACTGTGTTGAGTAAAAATCCAATTGTTGACGAGAGCGTTTAAGGCGAATTGTAGAAAGGAATTATTGTTGTGACGAATAAATTACATTGTTGTTACTAATAAAATTCACAAATCATCTCCCTCTGCCAGAATCATCAAAAAACGCCAAATAAATAGCTAGCCGCTGACGGTAAAATTCTGTAGCTGTCCATAGTCCTGAAAACACCAGAGTTGGCTACAAAACCGCTGACTTGGCAACACTGCCGCGAACGTAATTCATCGACACACACTTATATTGTAACATTAATTTACACTGTAAATCGACATTAGCACAAACACGTGTTCTGGATCGTAGGCCTCCGGGTGACAGTTAATTACAATGTTGCCGACGTATGGCTCCGGCTTGTAACTTAAAGGTAAGCGTTCACTACATCGTATCGCACTGCTCGTACGTATCGCACGCAACGGATATTTTAAGTGCAGTGCGTTCACTGTAACGGCTTCACCTCATCGCCTCATCGGATTCCCTTATCATCTGTTTAAAACATGACGTCGTACGATATTGACATTACTGAAAGCAAAGGAGTTGAGGTTAGGTCTATTAATTACGTCTGTTAGCGAATAAGAATGTGTAATTGCTTCATGCGTCTTAATTGAATAGGAAGAAACGAAAGAAATATAGGTTACATAATATATTTGCAAGAAATGACTTGATTACTGTAATGGGAACGCCTCAAATTATATAATTCTTCGCAATTTTCTACACGCGAAATAAGTTTTCCGTCTGCCATTTTCGCGCGACACTTTACATGGCACAACATAATAGTAACAGTTGACCAATTAAAATTGATTTATTAAAGAAGGCCATGATCGCACTCATCGGAAAAGTTGCCCATCCGAGAAACGTGGACGGATTTGCCGTGAGGCGATGCGTCCGATACGATGTAGTGAACGCGGTTACATAACAATTACAGCAAAGATAGTCTTTTTCCGATCCGTGCGATGCGTCCGATGCGTGCGATACGATGTAGTGAACGTTTACCTTAAGAAGGCTCTGGCTCTACCAAACAAATGGCCGCTCGTCAGCAGTTCAGTTTGGGAACCAACGAGTTAGTTTCTATCTCGTTGTTGGGAACATAACACTAGCGCCAGTGAGCGGTCTAGGGCACAGTCTACTATATACAGTCGCGAAGCTTGAGGTGATTTTTTGCAAATCTCGTGATAAAGCGCTCCAAGCGGTTAGCAACTAGAAACAATAGACTGTCCACGGTCGACTTTGGACTATGTCGTATTTCCATCGAGTGCTAGCTCGTTGCATATTTCACATTGATGCTTGTGAAATGTTCGTTATTGGTTGTAATGAAAATGTTAATGGCTAAAATACAATAATTGGAATAATATTATTTTACTAGAGACGTACAGTAGAAAAATTAAGTTTGTTTTAATTAAATTTATTGATCACGTTTTATTTTCAATTCTGGTGGATTATTATTGCTTAGGCCTACTTTTTTTTTTTCAAAGGATGTTTTTAATTATAGCTGTTAATTTTTTGTTATTTTTATTTGTTACTTTACTAGAGACGTAGAAAAAGTCTGTTACAATTAAATTTATTGATCACGTTTTATTTCCAATTCTGGTGTGATTATTATTGCTTAACCTCATCCCACTTTGTTAACTACGTAAGCCTACACTACAAGTACCGGTATGCGTAAGTTACTCCATTAATTCATATTTCCATTATTATTGTTGTAAAGAGAAATGCAAATTAATAATTATTGGTTTCATAGTTAATTATCGCTATAATCTTGAATGAGTGAAGCGATTATAGTAAATTTCAGTTCGTTTTGCACAAACAAAAATAATATTAACCTATTTCTTGCAGGTATCTTCGAGTTTATGGTGGAATTTAATATACTTCATTAAAATAATGAATTAATTTTATGCATTTAATATTTCAATAATGGAAGGAAGGTGTTAATATTTCCAAAAGAACACAACGAAAGTGTAACATATTTTGTCGTCTACTAGGAGAGAGATCTGCGATGATGAGGCGATAGTAGCGATCCTAGTGGTGGGCAACTACCCATGTTTGCATTTTTACTACATATTGAGCTTCGCGACTGTATATATAGTAGACTGAGGTCTAGGTGTTATTTAGTAAAGCCCTGTTCAGATGGTGCGTCTTTCTGTGATGGATTCCAAGGTGGCTGCGCGGATGGGTCGCCTGCGTGGTCACTCACCGGAAATAATGCGCTCTGGTGGCTCCGTGGATGGCTAGCTTGCTGCTTTTCGAGGGTAGGTTCCAAAGACGTTGTAGTTATATATCTAGACGCACAATTGGCGCTGGTGTCGTGTACAAATTTGAAACCTCTCGCGCAGGTTCGCGCGGCGCCATGTTTGGGGAGCACGAATGATTGTTTCTATAAATCATTCGGAGTTTAGAAAATACCATTGAATATATAGGCGTTTTCTTAGTGGATTTCCTCCTTCACTGTAATATAACTAAACTTATTTACGTATTTTCTAACGTAGCCTATAATACAAAATAACAGACGTAAATCTAAATAATGTAACTAAGCATTACTTTAAATATAAACGCCTTATATTGCTCATAAATAGACTTATTAGTTTATTTCTATTTCCTATGATTGAATACATGGAATATTTTTACTTATGTTATTTATATACGTTAGAAAATACGTAAATAATTTATTTAAATTATATCACAAAGAGATGGATGTCCGCTAAAAATGTCTATATACTCAATGGTATTTTCAAAACACCTAACACACTGTAATAATAAGCCTCAATGTTTTGAAAATCAGAGGCCATATGACTCTTCTACAGCAGACATTGACTGCAATTCCCTCATTCTTACATCATTCTCAATGACACAATATTGTCAAAATTTGATTCTGTTCATTGCTGGGTTAGTTGTTAAATCATTAAGAAAAATATGGTGTAATAAATCTAAAGACTCAATTTATGGTACGTAGCCTACCAGCAGTAAACAAAATCTCTTTTATTTTTTAACGAAAGAATAATGGGAGTCTTGTCATATCATCTTCTGAGATTACAGACATATACCGCTTAAGTGAAAGAGCGATTATAAAGATGTTGACAGTTTAATGGCATATTACCACTCACTCTTACATCGTGTGAAAACAATGTGCTCTAGAAGTAGAACACTTGTACAATTTTTCTACACATATAGGAACATATTTTAGAAAATGGATCCCAGATTCCTCCCGAGAATCATATTTCAAACTTGTTAAACTGATCATAGAAGTACATAAAGATCTACTGACGTAGCTCAGTGGGCTAAGGACTGTCGGTCCGGAGTCGCGCTCGGTCGCGGGTTCGATTCCCGCTGATTTCCTGGTTGGGTTTTTTCTTATATCCCCAACCGTAAGGTGAATGTCAAGTAATCTATAGCGAATCCTTGGCCTCGTCTCGCCAAATATCAACTCGCGATCATCAATACCATCGATGTTAAATAATGTAGTAGTTAATAGAGCGTCATTAAATAACCAAGAGCAGATGTTAGCACACAGCTTACGGTTACCAGTATAACACGACTTTACATAAAAATGTTGTAAGACAATATTTAACGGAGTCAATAATAATAATAATAATAATAATAATAATAATAATAATAATAATAATAATAATAATAATAATAATAACGAATCAATAGGCAAGATGTTCTGTACACTAGGCCTGAGTTCTATTATATGACTAATTCATGCATGTGACGTTTATTTCATACTACAGCTGTGATAATAAGCTATTGCACGGTATACCTACTTATATTTCTAACTAAAACATTAGGTACGTGTTTCTATTTTACAGGCGTAGGCCTATATTATGTGATATGGAAGCGAATAAATAATATTAATTGTTCATTTCTCGTCCACATCAAAGCAAACGTGTTTACAATATCGGCCTAATGTAACGTCTTACACAGGCAGTGTTTTGTTAATAATAGTTAATACTAATAATTTTCTTTTCATCTGAACTATTACTACAATATGCATTTGTATTTCTGTTCGCTCTATATGTTGTCAAATAACTATACAAAATCTTTAGTTACGGTATCAAATTGCTACATTTTCTTTCGTTTCATGTCAAACTAACGTAACTAAGCTTGATTATGTATTTAACGTGGTCGCTTTAAATGTTAATAGAATTTTTTTCATTTATCCATTCAGATTGATTTATAAGAGACACCAAACATATATATTAAACATTCAGCATTGTATAGTGCAGCCGTCTGCTAGCCGGTGCTTCTCCCAAAGCATGGCGGCGGACGCAAGCTTCAATTTGTCCCTACTCTAAACTTCTGCGCAACCTCGGCTGTAGGGGCTCGGTAGGTTCCTTGCTATTTTTCCTGCGTGCTTCTGTGCTGGTTCAGTGTTACCAAAATAGTTGTTCTCCAACTAAATCTTTTTTTTTTAATGTATTTCTTAGTTTCTAAGGATAGAATAATCAAATATAGAACTTTAGTTGTTTTAAACTTCTTGTTTAATTGCTTTGTTGCAACATTTACTATTGTTAATGTACAATTTTTGTTGTTTTCCACTTATCATAAGTGTTACCTAGACTGTTCAGGGACCTTAGGAGCGAGAAAACAACAATGTGGATCAACCTCGGGAAGGTTGCAGAATCTACTATTTTAAGGGCAGAGGATGATATTTTTTATGAAAAATTACTAAATTTAATATATATATATTTTTTTTTTCTTTAAAATACTCTGTGATATGCGTGGATCGCCATTTTTAAACTTCCTGCATTATGGATTTTTAAATCACTCGCCCACTTTTATTGTTGTTTCCGGTAAATTAAATTTTCATAAAATTGTTTTTTTTTTTTTTTTAAATACTCTTTGATATGTGTGGAATACATTGCATAACATTTTGTGGGTATTTGTGTCCTTATCGCATGTTGAGACGTCATTTTTAAACTTCCTGCGCTATGGATTTTTAAATCACACGCCCGCGTTTATTGGTTTCCAGTAACTTCATTTTTTTTTTTTTGCTACATTGCCAGACAAAATGAATATAATTTCTGAACTATTAAAGATACATGCATGATATTTAGAACACATATTCTTCAGACTATTAGGAAACTTTTCTCTGTAACAGAATTTTGTTAATTGATTTCATTTTAAAAATACGTGCGTTTGTTCGCAAGTAAGGAAACCATAAAATTGTTGTTAAATTTTAATTGTTTATTTTACCAACGTAGGGACTAATATCAAAATTCTATTACAGACAGTTTGTAGAACATACTTTTGCAAATACATTGCAAAAACTGTTTGAATCTATCTTTAAAAACGGTTTAGATATATCGGTTTTAGTACAATCCTGCATTGGGCATATTTTTTTCTAATTTGGGCCCCCAAATATATATATATTTTTTTTTTCAAAATATTTTTATTTAGTTGAGTTGCCACAGCTATGAGCTCTCTACACACACAAAAAAAATAATTTACACCAAATAGGAAAAAACTTTTGAAAAATACCATCCTCTCCCCTTAAGAGAGCAAGTCGAAAATTTTGATTATGAATTCCTACGGTTGGACCAAAGATCAAGTAAGAACTTTAATTGAGGCGTACAGAGAATAAACATGTTTATATGCTATACAAACAGCATTGTTAAGATATCTTGGCCCGTATTTCTACGCAGTAACCATTTTCGGCTCCACATTCTACTCTTTTTAATTTAATCCGTCTCCTCAGCGTTCAAAGGTAGCAAAATAGCAAAGCAGGGGCGGCTTTAGATGTAGTGCTATTGTGCCATGGCACTACCAGAATACAGAAGGAAAAGGAGAATTCATATTTTCCGCTCAAAACCTGAGAGAAACAAGTTACGCTTATACAAACTCTATCGTCAATATGATCTTTGCAGCGAAACACGTTGTAACCAGTGTTTGGAGGATGGATCTGTGCCAGGCACTACATCCCATAACAAATATAATGGGATGCGCGCTCAATCTTTATGTTCGCTCGTCCTTTTCAGCATCTAAAACATGATCTAAAATGTGCCAGGCACAATATGCCGCTGGCTTTTGCAATGCTTGTAAAACTGTATACATCCCCATTTTCTACGCCGATTCCTTACTACCTCTCGCTCTGTCTGTCCTTCCACTTTGTCGGAACAAGTTTCTTAGAGCAAAGACTGCAACAATAAGATAATAAAATCTCTTCCGGTTTCTTCAAAACTTGGCTTGAGAAAGTTTTCACTTTATTATTTCTACCAACAGTACCAATTGTAGTGTGAACGTGTTAAGTCGTGAGGTTGTCATCGTAATAGTGGTCGCGTTATCGTGTTGTGTACTGTGAAAAAATGAATTTGGTTGGCGCTTTATTGAAATCTCCGTTTTCAACATTAACATATGAAAACAAACTTCGTGTTAAAGAATTAGGCAGACCTACACCGCACTTAAATATTCATCAAAAGCAGAAAAGTGCTAAAGTTAACAGATCTCGCAAATTCAACCCAGATATTTATTTAAAAAACAACTGGTTGTGTGGATGTCATGTGAAAAATGCGTTCTTCTGTTTCCCGTGTGTTCTGTTCGGTGGTGAACTTAGCTGGTCAAAAATGGGTGTGACAAATTTGGTACATTTATGGGGTAAAAAAAACCATCATAAGTCAAAGGTTAATATGAATAACGTCTTCAGTTTGTCTGTGTTGGGTAAAGCGAACATTGGAAATCAGTTAAATTCACACTACAGACTCGCGATTGCAAAACACAATGAGCAAATTGATAGAAACAGATATGTGTTAAATTTAATAATAAATTGCATACGATTTTGTGGGACAATAGATTTAGCACTAAGAGGACACGATGAATCTGAGGAGTTTTGTTTGCAAAATAGACAACTTCAACAAAAAAATGATGGATTTATTTTCAAGTCAGAAGAATCGGCGAATGGGTTTTATCTATCGCGCATATTAACCTGGTCAACAAAAGTGCTCAAGTGCTCCAGTTGTATAAATTTTGGTGAGTGATTATTATTATTATTATTATTATTATTATTATTATTATTATTATTATTATTATTATTATTAGAGACGAGAATTCCATGCACTATAAAATCCCAAAATATGTATGCATTCATGCACTATCAAACAATGAAATATGCATGATCAAGCGAAAAATACATTAAAATATGCACTTTTATTTTTGTTTCAAATGTCTTATTTCACTTCACTTTTTTTGCACAGTTAAAAACCTAACAACATTTTTAAATTGGTTTCTGCACTTGTCAGTCAATATGTTTTTGTAGGCAGAGAATGACCTCTCTATATTGCAAGAAGTTACGGATTTAAACTTGAATGAACATATTTGTGACAGTGTCAGGTAAAATTCTTCATTCAAGTTTTCGCCACAAATAACCTTCTTCACCGAACAAAAGAATCCGCAGTCCGGGTTAGCATTTATGACCCTGTCCAATTTGTTTTTCGCCGCTACATCCACTTTCCCACGGGCATAACTGAGGGATCTATGAAATTCTTTGAAGATTCTTTCTTTTGTTGCATTCTTGCAATATGTGAAACAGATGCGACAGGCTGGTCGACTTGAAATTTTTTAGTACATTTCATCTGAAATTATAGGCCTAATAGACCTTATGGTTACCTAGATACGATTTAAAAATGGACATCGTAATTTAATAATTATTTAATCAAGCTTTGTAATTTTTTTACAAAGAACAATTGTCATATAAAATATTCGAAAACAGAACAGCATTGCTTAACTCTTTACTCCAACAGTCGCAAAATACGACATCCTCATCTGATCTAATAAAGTCTTTTCCTTTAATCCACTGTGCAAAGAGTACACTTTTGGAATCATTAAATTGGAAACATATTAGACCCACATTAACACGCGCAAACAGAATAAACAAGCACATTAACAACTTACGATATTCACACACTGCAAACACAGTTTAACGATGATTCCAATTTTAGAAGAATCTAAATTGCTACTACTGTTGTCACGCCAGGAGAAGGCTGCTGAAGTACTTAGACGGGGCGGAGGGGAAACAGTCGCGCATGCGCACCGCGCTGTTCACTGCAATATTCCTGTTTCACAAACATCTACTGTACGTGTCTATGAATCTTTGCGACTTTGTGAAAATAATAGTGGGGTTTTTACTGTAGTGTTTTATTAGTTTCAACAAGACAATTGTTTTCAGTATACCACAAATCTTGTATTGCTTTAGTTATCCTTTGCTTTTCGTGCTAATAGTATTGATAATAATATAGTTAATAGAATTTATGTTATTGTATACTGTTATTTAGGTTTATAGCAGTTTTTTGTTTATTGTAAATATGTCGACAAAGAAACAAGGATTGACAATCTATAGCGAAGAAAGGAATATTATCAGAAGTGCAAAATAATTCTGTGATGAAGAAAAAGAACAACAGTGCCTTTGCATTCCTCTTACGAAACCTACAGCAAAGGTAGAAAAGTACTCTAACCTATTCACAAGAACAATACATCGTATAAGGAATGAAATAAAAGACTGCACAGAAGAAAGTGCGTTGTCAACACCTGAGGGAGAAAAAAAATGTAAACGTCCAGACTACCGAAACGCAAATGTAAATGACTTCGACGGGAGATTGACAAAAAAGATATAATTGAGAATTATTATTTGAAAAAGAAAGAGGGCCACCGGCGTAGCTCAGGAGGTAGCGCGTTTGCCTGCTGATCTGCAGTTGTGCTCGGGAGTGAGTTCGATTCCAGTTTGCGCTGACTACCTAGTTGGGTTTTTTCCGAGGTTTTCCCAAGCGGAAGGCGAATGTCAGGTAATCTATGGCGAATCCTTGGTTTCATTTCGCCAAATACCATCTCGCCATCATCAATTTAACCGACACTGAAGAAGCTAGTAGTTATTACAGTGTCGTTAAATAACAAGTAAAAAAAATAGTACCAAGCTGCAACAAACGTCTACCCTTTTATAAAAGAAAATTGATTTGAAATGAAAGACAACATTAAGACGAATACTGAAGGAAAGGGATTTCAGGTGGAAGAAGTGTGCAGCAAAAAAATCGAGGAAAACACTGTAAATTAGAATACGTGAAGATATCTACAGCAAATAAGAAAGCTTAGGAAAGTGGAAAAACCGATTTCGTATCTGGACGAAATGCGGATAGATAGGCCTACCAATTTAACGTTTCCCAAGTTCTGGCACTATAAAAATGTTACGGGAGTTTTGACTACCGTGAATGTGTCCAGAACACTCATTGTTGTTCATCAGGATGGGGGCGGTGGGGCTAATGGCTTTGTTGAGAGATTCGAATTAATATACACGGCTGGAACATAAACAGACGATTATCATAGACAGATCATACTCCAGAAATTTTGAAAAATGTGATAATGATAGTCATAGCGACAGCACCGAAGATGCGGAATCTTTTATGTCTGACTCCGTTCCCGTGTAGCCAAGTAAGTGGAAGAAGTTTTCAGGTCAGAGTGTAGCGTAAAGTTCCCCCGTCCCGCCTATCTACTCCCCGCGCCAACTCGTAGCGCGAAGACAGTAGTACTAGAAAAGGAAGAGAATTTACAACCTCCCTGAAAGAGGTGCTTTTGACCTAAATTATTTGTCTGCAGTTTCCTTGAACCCTCTATATTTCCTCTCTACTATTCTCAAAATAACCAACGTAATAAATTCATTTATGACACGCAGTGTATAGAGGGTCGTCGGTAAAGTGTTGTAAAAGTGGACTTCCGTCCAGGGAAAGGTCCTCTAACACCTTATTGTGAAAATCTTAACATTTTATTTAATTTTTCTGTTATTTAGTTTTTTTCTTTTTCTTCTTCAATCCTGATTCCTGAAGCTAAAATATGGGACATAAAATCGATAAACTGAGGTGTCCACACAAAACCATTAAAACATGCATTTAAACTGAATGTATTGTATATTATATGCATTATTAAGCTAAAAATTACCTAAATAGCATTATGCACATTTTTATCCCTAAAAAGTCGAAAACATGCAAATATGCACGGGAAAAGTACACATATTTGGAATCGGAAAGCAATGAAATGGATAAGTACCAAGTTTGAGCTATGTCCTATGTTCCTATAAAAACATGCATTTGCACGGAATTCTAGTCTCTTATTATTATTATTATTATTATTATTATTATTATTATTATTATTATTATTAGTATTATTATTATTATTATTATTATTATTATTATTATTATTATTATTATTATTATTATTATTGCTTATTTCTTGTCTTTGGCTTAGACCATAGGCGGATCCAGGGAGGAAATAGTAGGAAAAAGAGTTACCTCCCCCTTAGGGCATCCTGGCACTAGGCATTAAATATGTATGAGCCGCCACTGCAGCAATGGCTGCTAAACGTCTTCTTCGTACAGCTTCACATACAGCTTCCATATTTGATGTTTACAAATCGTACCCATAGTCTTACTAAATAACCGCTAGACCCGCTCACTGGCGCTAGTGTTATGTTCCCAAATTGAACAGTCGACGAGCGGCCATTTGTTTGGTAGAGCTGAATAAGTATGGTTCTTTCGTGTGCTGCTTTTTATCGCAATAATGCACATGGATGTAACGATAAAGAAGGAAGGAATGTTATATTTCACTGGTTAGATAATCCTTAATTTCTACGACGATTTTTTTCTCCATATTATGTTACAGAAGACAAACTATTGTACTTGCCATGTGACTCTTTATGCTTCAAGTTTCCTCTGAGTAAAAATTCCCTTAACCGAAAGTGGATAGATGCAATCCGCAGAGAGAATTTCTACCCTACATTGAATCATTCAGTGTGTTCAACTCATTTGGAAGATAGTAATTGCCTTTCAGACTACGTTATTATCAGACATCGGATTCTAGGGCAAATGCCTATTTTGTTTCTTTAGGAGAAAAGTAAAAATAATTATTAATATTTGTGTTTCATGGAAATTGAAAGGTATTCAAAGAGTTTTATAGTGCCCTAAAATGCACTAAAACGGTTATTAGAGCCTAATTTGTTAATATTCGCCTAAAAATGCCTAACTCACTGTAAAGTTTCGCATTTTACTCTTACTTTTTATAATTTAGACATGCATTCACTGCGAAATTTAAGGCATTTAAAAAGTGGAAAGTTTGCTTCACACCGGCCATGAAACCATTGATAAAGGAAACAAAATGTTTTGAATCTCACGACACTCGCAATAGATTTCACCGAATTTAACATGTTTGGAGGCATAAATGCCGACAAAGAACCAACCTTAGTTTTGAAGCAGGCAACAATCACAACATGTGCTGCTACCGATTCAGAGATATCCTATACTATAAAAATGACTGTTTTCGGTCTGAAACCGATTAGCTGTAATGCCCTTCAGAGTGTCATAAAATCACAATTTTTGGAGAAAGAGTGTTTTTGAAATATTTATGAAAAGTCGTAAAACTGCGAATTAGTAGGCTAACCGTTACAAAATATTTAAAAGAATGGCCCTCCTAGTGTTAACACTACCAGGAAATGCAACAATAATTGGAACTTTGTATTTTTGTCCAATTGAATCTCAATAACAACGGTTCATTTGAATGCTCGTTAACAGTTGCTCTTTCCCTCACCTTATTTGTGTTGAGAAGTTTTGAGCGGTAGGACGTTTTCCTGTGAAGTTTAACGCGATAATGCCGAAAAATATAAGTGCAAAATCTACATTGATCCGGCAATGGCTAACAGAATATTCAGAATTCACTTATGATGGAAAAATAATATTCTGCAAGATTTGTAGCAAACAGGTATGTAACAATAGTTGAAATATATAAATTCTATTAATTTTAATGAGTAGGCCTATAATATTTATACATTGACTGAGCTATCCTGGGATATAATTCTTTTTAAGACCACTACACTTTAACCTTTTAAATTCCGATAGTTAAAGTATTTGCAGGTCATTAAAATTTTGATTGTTCGAACCCACTAACTTTGTGATAGAAATACGGCAATACAACAATTAGGATTTTATTTTAATTCAGTTTACTTTACATTTTTAGATTTCGCAAGAAAAGAAGTGCCACCTAAAGCAGCATGTGCAAGGAGCGGCTCATAAGGCTAAAGCTCAGCAGAAAAATCAACTGCAACAAACTTTACTAACACAGCCTACTTCATCCAATCTCAGCAGCAATTTCTATGCTGATTTAACCAGAGCGTTTGTTGCTGCTAACATTCCCTGGAATGCATTTGAAAATCCGGTTTTAAGACAGTTTTTACAACAATACTGCAAACAAAATATCCCATCTGAGTCGATCCTAAGAAAAAATTACTTAGACAGAATATACAATGAAACTTTAGCTTCCGTTCGGGAGGATATAGGTGATTCTTACATATGGGTCTCTGTGAATGAAACCTCAGATCCTATGAATAGGTATATAGCAAATATGGTAGTAGGAAAACTTAGTCCTGATGGACCTTCGATTCCACACCTCGTATGTGTTAAGGAACTTTCGAAAGTGAATAGCCAAGCCATTGCTTATTTTGTAAATAAAGGCCTACAGTCTTTATACTCAGGTAATATAGACGATTCTGAAGTTCTGTTGTTTTGTACTGATGCTGCCTCATACATGGTTGCTGCAGCTCCACTTCTTAAAACATTTTATCCTAACCTCACGCATGTAACCTGTCTAGCACATGGCCTTCACAGGGTTTCTGAAACAATCCGGAATGAATTTCCTCTTGTCAATTCGTTTATTTCTAACACAAAAAAATGTTTTTGTAAAGCCCCATCCAGGGTTTCAATATTCAGAGAGAACTTTCCAGATATCCCACTCCCACCTCAGCCGGTTGTTACACGATGGGGAACCTGGATTCAGTCAGTGGTGTATTATTCTAAGTATTTTAAAGAAGTGGTCACAGTTATTGATAAATTACCTGAAACTGATAGTGCAGCGTGTGTGAAAGCAGTGAAAGATTGTCTGAATGACTCACGGGTGAAAAACGATATTGTCTACATAACATCAAACTTTTCTTTCATACCTGCAAGCATTGAACAATTAGAACGTGAAAAACAATCTCTTTGTAGCCAAATAGCAATAGTAAAGGAAGCTCAATTGAACATACATTCTGCTTTGGGCGAAACTGGGAAAAAAGTTAAAAATAAGTGGGACAACGTATTAAATAAGAATGTAGGATTTTCATTGTTGGAAAAAGTATCAAGAGTGATATCGGGGGAAAGTGTAAATGTTCCAGTAAGTATTGATGTTTCTATTGTACCTAATTTAAAATTTGCGCCTCTCACATCAGTTTCGGTTGAAAGAAGTTTTTCTGCTTTGAAAATGATTCTCAGTGACAAAAGGCAAAGGTTAACTGTGGAGAATTTAGAAAAAATTCTGGTGGTGTACTGTGCAGATAATTATAATAAAGTCTGAGCATGGAACTGAATTTCAATAACTTAAAATGAGTAATCTTGATATCAATAATCATTATTTCATTAGTTTCAATATATTAAATTTGTGCAGCTCTGTTTATAAATATAATATAGTATTGTTTTTTAATGTTTAAACATACTTTTTTGTGCGTATTTTAGTGTATAACTAAAAATTTCAGTGAAAGAAATAAGTATGATACCTTGATGTGCCTAAAATGCCTATTTTAAATAAAATAGAGCCTAATTTTACAAATTTTGAGCTTATTTTAGGCGCCTAAAACTGCAATTTTAGTGCCTATATTATACATTGTTATTGTCCTTCACTCACTCTATATCATTCGTTTTCTTCAAACAGCTGTTGTTTCAGTACATACATGACTAATAAAATTATTCACCGAACTTAAACATATAGAAACTGCATAAATTATAAAAATATATTTTTTAATATAACTGATTGAAAGTAATGCTTGTCTTCGTTACGGATTAATGAAACATTTTCTTATGCTATTGCTGCTGCTACTGCTATTATTACTACTACTATTCCTGCTACTGCTGCTACTGCTTTTTTGACTTCATGCAGCAGTTTAACCTACAGATGTAATTAAAAAGTTGACATATTAATTATTTTATTAACCGTGGTTATGAATGTTCACATTCAGAGTTCCTATGAAAATGATGCAAGTCTGTACACAGTACCTATGTCTGACAGCCAGGATTGTCGGGTATCCCAATTTAGGCGAGATTCTCCCAATTTCCTGGTCGAGTCCCGATTAAAGGGAGTAGGGATTGACAAAAAAATCCCGATTTTACAGATATTAGCCTTGAACATATCATTTTAAGCAAATTAGTCTGTATTTCCCATTATCCGATATTTTATTTATATATTGACTCAAATGGTATCATTGTAAACATAGGCCTAGATATAATCCGCGGATATTTAGGAAGTCTATGAGGTAGCCCAGCTGATTGCCGTAAGGCAACTAAACTCGCAAAATAATACTTCTTCTAGTTCTACCGCATTGTTGATTATTCCGTTCCGGTCCCTAGTCGCTGTTCTCGCAATTAGTAAACATTGTGTATTGGCAAGAAAGATAGCGTTTTGATATCGTACTTTACACTATTAACAGAGACGTACAATTGCTGCGTTTTGTAGTTTAGTGAGCTTTGTTTAAACATGGATTCATCGTCAGATAGTGAAACTGTTGCAGTAGAGGTTCCAAAATTAATTTATTAGCAAATTGTTAAAACATAGGCTATTCGCGGTCAGTAAAAGAAAAAAATATTGTAGTGTTCACTGTACTGCGTGTCCTTCGTATTTTAGTGTTTCTCACGGAGGTGAATAGGCCTATTATATTAAAAAGCACGTGAACACTATGCAGAAAACTCCTATAAATCTTATGATAGGCTAAATTGTTGACAAGTCTAATGTCTTAAGTTAGCTTCTGATATCCCGACTTCCCTCGCAGAAAACCTAGCAACTCTTCTGACAGTAGAAACACGGTATTAAAGGTATCGCAAAGGAAGTATTGTTCCTTTAAACAAAAACATTTAGCTTTCGGATACGCAATACAACACGTATTCAAATAGCGGTTTCGAAATCCCGCGCGTTTTCTACCTAACAAATGGCGGCTTTCTGCTGCCTCAATTTGGGAACATATTTCTCAGTTCTCCGCTACGGCGTGGTAGGGGCTCGATCGTACCGCGCCAGGATCTCCAACTTCCAAAGTGGAATCCAGCCAAAGAGTTTGTAATACTTCAAACTCTTTGGATCCAGCATGCAAGGCAACTCGCTCCGTGTGAACGAAAACCATCACCGCAGCCACCACGGAACCCAGCACCGTAGCCACCACGGCACCCAGCCTGCTAACCACCTTGGAATCCATCACAGAAACACACACCGTCTGAACCAGGCTGCCGGTTACACCAAGGCCCTACACTAGCGGCTGCGCAGACCATACGGGACAGGTCAAATCAACGAGTTAGAAAGAGAAAGATATAGAGTGGTCATTGCGCCGCCATGTTTGAAGAAAATTGAACGACCGTCGGTAATGAACTTATGCGCCCAAAACAAAGTGGGCGTGGTGATAACTGACATTAGAATCGTCAGCTGTCTTAATTTCGTTTGCATAAATCAGTTAAACTGAAGTGGAAGAACCTAGTATTTCGTCAAATACATGCTAGGAACTTAATCTAAACTTATGTACGCTAAATTTAAAACACTTGAGCTATTCCTAGAAGGAATGCTTAAAAGAATAACCTAAGCAAAATTGTCATGCAGTATGACAAGAAGTCCTAGCAAATATATTGAAGAAAATGTTAATATTCCTAGGTTCTTTTAAATGCGATCTGCAAGATTGCCTATAAAATGAACGAATATGATTCGGATGATTTTATTAAATTGTTTTCCCAGTCTCTACACGTTGCAAAACTATTTACTATACCATAAGATATAGAATGAAAGTAGGCCCTATCTGTAGTAAACAACCTTTACCTCCAAGCTTGTAACGTGGGTGAAACATGAAAAAACTCGCTTTCAGTTTTTTTGTTACAGTAAAGTATAATTATTATCGAAGTGTGAACGTGAAGCCAACAGCCGGCTGGTCTGTCTGAGCCTTTCAAGGCCTGTGGCACCACAGATAATTATTAGTGTATAATTGAGCACCCACGTACTATAATGGGGTAAGTAGTTACGAAAATATATATTCATACTTACCCCATTATTGCACGTGGGTGCTCAATTATGTTCTTTCATGTCCTTCCAGTCAAAATACTAACAACAATACGACCTACCCCAGAGTTTTGCGTTATTTTGGATGCGAGTGTCGAAATACAATTTTAATATTTGATTGCTATTACTAGGTTTGAAACGGAATTGTAGCGGTTTTATCCGTATTTAGTTTAACTTTATTACTAGTGAACCATTTATTTGATTAATCGTTTGTCTTCGAAATAGGCCTACTTCTTATAAGCTACAGCTCATCGTCTTCTTGTATAAGCAGTAATGACAGAAGGAGCAGAAATAAAGGATGCCGGTGTCGAAATACAGTTTTAATATTGTATTGCTATTTGTTTTTCACTGGGTCTGAAACGGAATTGTATTGATTTTATCCGTATTTAGTTTAAGTACGTTACCAGTGAACCATTTATTTTGTTTATGCCGGGCGTTGTTACACATTTATGCATGAAAAAAATGCTGCTAATTAACAAAACTATGGACTTAACTTCATAAAATTTACATGAAATATGATATATCAGTTGTCTTTTTCCTTTTGACATTGCAGTTATATGCAGCACACACAACAGGCATGTTTTTTCTTCGTTTTTTTGTGCTTCTTACCTCCGTTATACAACATTGTAAGCAGACGAATTTTTACAAAGGTGGGCGCTTAGCTCAGATCTGCCGTGTTTCGCGGTGGCACCGCATAGAGCGCTGTACAGGACAACATGACCACTCTATAGTCTTCTCTTTCTAACTCGTTGGGTCAAATAGAACGTTGCGCACGACGCCATTACTGTGGCAACTCAAGCTAGCAGGCTATTAAGTTTCTAACTACAAATATCACAAATATAAGTATCCGGGCCCTTAATAATACATCAAAATATGATAAACTGTGAAATGATTGTTTATCCTTACTATAATAAAATAATAAGTACACAATACGATTTATAAAACCAATATACCTGGATTGCATTGCGTCAATAAAGTTTCTTACGAAGGCCTGCCTACTGCACTTGAAGAAATAAAGTACCTACAGTATATGCACTATAATTATATTATTTTTTTTCAAAACTAACAATCCTCTTGATATTCATATATTAAATACTATACAAGTGTTATTGTAACGAACAAAGTGACAATAAAAACGGACAGGAATGAAGAAAATGTAGACCTGCTATTCATCCTAAAAAAAGTAAAGAGACTTCATTATGTTGAGTGCTATTAATCAATCCACTAAATCTTACTTCAAAATGCATTAAATTGGAATCTCAATAATAATAATAATAATAATAATAATAATAATAATAATAATAATAATAATAATAATAATAATAATAATAATAATAATAATAATAATTTAGGGCTATTATATTAATTTATTATTATTATTATTATTATTATTATTATTATTATTATTATTATTATTATTGGCACACTGATTTGTTGATGCTTTGAGGAACGTTAATGGACGTCACCCTCTCCACAAGTCTCATATTATTGTAACGTTAATTATTTAAGCACAATAGATAGTACTAATGTACAAAAATTGTCAAATAAATTTAAAAAATTATTATTATTATTATTATTATTATTATTATTATTATTATTATTATTATTATTATTATTATTATGGGATATTGTAGCTCTCTTTATTAAATCAAGCGTCAGATCTGAAAAATTTGCTGTTTACAAAGTCATGCAAATTTTCGCTGATCAGGTTGTTTTTCCTTCAGTTTTTTAAGTCAAGCTTCTTAAGTTTTATATTATAGTTGCATTTCTCTCACAACCTCTGATTGAGGTTCTGGCTGATATGTAGGCCTACATCTATTATCAGGCAGTACATCTCACTTGACGATATGTGTCAGAGGAAGAACAATTGTTTGTATGCATCTGAAGTCTGACTAGTGTAATATGTAGCTAATCGGCGATGTATACAATGGAGGGGAAAATGAAGTGGCCACCCTACCCCATTATGTCCTGACCTAGCTGCCTTATAAGTGGAGCCGTCTTGGTATCACTTGTGATGTTCAGACCTGTCTTCGGACAGTTGACTAAACAACAATATGTCACATTTTCTTTTACAAGCCAGATTTTCATTTTTCAAACTCCTAATCTGTTCATTCTTTTTCTATAACTCATCTTTTCCATTAATTTCAATCTTTTCTTGGGACTGAGCATATAATTGTGTTCCGCACTAATAGTATCAGGGACGTGTGAACAATTCGCAATAGCATTTACATTGTATAGTTCTTAGACTCCAGTACTTTTCAGAATCCTCATAGGATGTTTTTCTACCTAAAAATATTATTATACCACGAAAAAAAGAAATTCTACTATATAGCCCATACTTTCAAATGATGAAGTTCAAGCCAATGGAAATTAGGTCTATGTGAACTTAACTTGTTTCAACAATGAATCTATCACCATAAGATGTTCTGAAAAATTAAAGAGGAATGAAACTGCATGACTTTCCTTTTTTCATATGATTTCCGAAAGCAATCTAATGTGAAATGTTCAGAATACAATTTATGTTGTGATAATTTGTTCTAATAAAATTATCTCTTCTAATGGCAGATAACCAATCGCAACAGCAGTTCTGCTTTTTTTTAGGGAGAAAACTAGAAATAACACACTTTAAAATAATGTTTCTATCATATTAAAAAAATAGCAGCAATATGTTTGCCGAAATAGTTTTAGTGTAAGCTAACAGAATAATTCAATCTACATAAAAGTGCTATTTATTGCCTGCATTAATTGCACCTTAAACTATTAGGTGCATTTAAATGTCGTTATTTACGCAAGAAAAGTGATGCTGTAGCCTTTCCTATAGCGATTAGTGCAGTTATAAGCCTTACAAATGTGCATCATTATGATAGATTCATCAAATGCACACTGGATATACTCGCAGTCACTATCACAACTACCTGTTAAATGCCACACTTGCCACAATGATGTCGATGCGCGAAGGGTTTCAATTTTGTACAGCACAGCAGCGCTCGCTGTGCGTCTAGGTAGGTAACTATAACGTCATTGGGTTACACACTATACCGAGAGATGTGTAATGTGAAATTTGTGCCGAGAAATGCGCGAGAGAGGCGAGAAAGCATTGTCCACACACAGCGCCGAGAAATGTACAATCGAACCAAAGAGTACAGAATAGAAAATAGTTGCCAGTGTCGCGCGGTAGCCATCTTAATTTAACCTATCATTGTATTTTCATGGCGTAGTTGTGTTGTTTTAAATTTTTTGAGTAATATTTTGATAAATTTAAATACGTCGATTCGGTGTGCTATATGGCAGAGGAAATAAAGAATCCAAGAATTTACCTGGAATAACATATCATGGGTATGTATGAGAGACTAATGACATTATATACGTAAATATCCGGAGTTGTTATCGTCTGTAGTTTATTAATATTTGAATTTAACTTGTGTTACAACTTTCCAAAGGATCCTGAGGTTAAAGATATTCGGACACCTCGTGTTGTCGCTACAGCACAATTTGTTCCTGTCACTTCAGGGAGGAGGATATGGATCGCACGACTTTATCATTAGACATCGGATTTTTAGGCACTAAAAATTGCAGTTTTAGGCGCCTAAAATAAGCTCAAAATTTGTAAAATTAGGCTCTATTTTAATGAAAATAGGCATTTTAGGCACATCAAGGTATCATACTTATTTCTTTCACTGAAATTTTTAGTTATACACTAAAATACGCACAAAAAAGTATGTTTAAACATTAAAAAACAATACTATATTATATTTATAAACAGAGCTGCACAAATTTAATATATTGAAACTAATGAAATAATGATTATTGATATCAAGATTACTCATTTTAAGTTATTGAAATTCAGTTCAATGCTCAGACTTTATTATAATTATCTGCACAGTACACCACCAGAATTTTTTCTAAATTCTCCACAGTTAACCTTTGCCTTTTGTCACTGAGAATCATTTTGAAAGCAGAAAAACTTCTTTCAACCGAAACTGATGTGAGAGGCGCAAATTTTAAATTAGGTACAATAGAAACATCAATACTTACTGGAACATTTACACTTTCCCCCGATATCACTCTTGATACTTTTTCCAACAATGAAAATCCTGCATTCTTATTTAATACGTTGTCCCACTTATTTTTAACTTTTTTCCCAGTTTCGCCCAAAGCAGAATGTATGTTCACTTGAGCTTCCTTTACTATTGCTATTTGGCTACAAAGAGATTGTTTTTCACGTTCTAATTGTTCAATGCTTGCAGGTATGAAAGAAAAGTTTGATGTTATGTAGGCAATATCGTTTTTCACTCGTGAGTCATTCAGACAATCTTTCACTGCTTTCACACACGCTGCACTATCAGTTTCAGGTAATTTATCAATAACTGTGACCACTTCTTTAAAATACTTAGAATAATACACCACTGACTGAATCCAGGTTCCCCATCGTGTAACAACCGGCTGAGGTGGGAGTGGGATATCTGGAAAGTTCTCTCTGAATGGGGCTTTACAAAAACATTTTTTTGTGTTAGAAATAAACGAATTGACAAGAGGAAATTCATTCCGGATTGTTTCAGAAACCCTGTGAAGGCCATGTGCTAGACAGGTTACATGCGTGAGGTTAGGATAAAATGTTTTAAGAAGTGGAGCTGCAGCAACCATGTATGAGGCAGCATCAGTACAAAACAACAGAACTTTAGAATCGTCTATATTACCTGAGTATAAAGACTGTAGGCCTTTATTTACAAAATAAACAATGGCTTGGCTATTCACTTTCGAAAGTTCCTTAACACATACGAGGTGTGGAATCGAAGGTCCATCAGGACTAAGTTTTCCTACTACCATATTTGCTATATACCTATTCATAGGATCTGAGGTTTCATCCACAGACCCCCATATGTAAGAATCACCTATATCCTCCCGAATGGAAGCTAAAGTTTCATTGTATATTCTGTCTAAGCAATTTTTTCTTAGGGTCGACTCAGATGGGATATTTTGTTTGCAGTATTGTTGTAAAAACTGTCTTAAAACCGGATTTTCAATTGCATTCCAGGGAATGTTAGCAGCAACAAACGCTCTGGTTAAATCAGCATAGAAATTGCTGCTGAGATTGGATGAAGTAGGCTGTGTTAGTAAAGTTTGTTGCAGTTGATTTTTCTGCTGAGCTTTAGCCTTATGAGCCGCTCCTTGCACATGCTGCTTTAGGTGGCACTTCTTTTCTTGCGAAATCTAAAAATGTAAAGTAAACTGAATTAAAATAAAATCCTAATTGTTGTATTGCCGTATTTCTATCACAAAGTTAGTGGGTTCGAACAATCAAAATTTTAATGACCTGCAAATACTTTAACTATCGGAATTTAAAAGGTTAAAGTGTAGTGGTCTTAAAAAGAATTATACCTCAGGATAGCTCAGTCAATGTATAAATATTATAGGCCTAACTCATTAAAATTAATAGAATTTATATATTTCGACTATTGTTACATACCTATTTGCTACAAATCTTGCAGAATATTATTTTTCCATCATAAATGAATTCTGAATATTCTGTTAGCCATTGCCGGATCAATGTAGATTTTGCACTTATATTTTTCGGCATTATCGCGTTAAACTTCACAGGAAAACGTCCTACCGCTCAAAACTTCTCAACACAAATAAGGTGAGGGAAAGAGCAACTGTTAACGAGCATTCAAATGAACCGTTGTTATTGAGATTCAATTGGACAAAAATACAAAGTTCCACTTATTGTTGCATTTCCTGGTAGTGTTAACACTAGGAGGGCCATTCTTTTAAATATTTTGTAACGGTTTACCCTACTAATTCGCAGTTTTACGACTTTTCATAAATATTTCAAAAACACTCTTTCTCCAAAAATTGTGATTTTATGACACTCTGAAGGGCATTACAGCTAATCGGTTTCAGACCGAAAACAGTCATTTTTATAGTGTAGTATATCTCTGAATCGGTAGCAGCACATGTTGTGATTGTTGCCTGCTTCAAAACTAAGGTTGGTTCTTTGTCGGCATTCATGCCTCCAAACATGTTAAATTCGGTGAAATCTATTGCGAATGTCGTGAGATTCAAAACATTTTGTTTCCTTTATCAATGGTTTCATGGCCGGTGTGAAGCAAACTTTCCACTTTTTAAATGCCTTAAATTTCGCAGTGAATGCATGTCTAAATTATAAAAAGTAAGAGTAAAATGCGAAACTTTACAGTGAGTTAGGCATTTTTAGGCGAATATTAACAAATTAGGCTCTAATAACCGTTTTAGGGCATTTTAGGGCACTATAAAACTCTTTGAATACCTTTCAATTCCCATGCAACACAAATATTAATAATTATTTTTACTTTTCTCCTAAAGAAACAAAATAGGCATATGCCCTAGAATCCGATGTCTGCTTATCATATATGTTTCAGAAAGGGGGCTGTGCAGTATATATTTGCACCCTGAAGAACCAAAGGTTAATTTGATGAACATTACACTGATAGTTAACAATAATAATATTGGTATATCTATTCACTACTGTGTATAAAGTATGCTCATTATGTTCTATGAATTATTGTTTCCAGGAAAGAAGGAGAGTAAAACGGAAGTTTGCTGAATAATATTTTTCTTCCTCTGTCTACTGTGACAGTTGTAGTCGAAGTTGGGTCCTCCATTATGTCATTGGAAGCTGATACTGAAAATGAAATTCTGGTTCTATCGAAGAAGAATAAGGAAGTTAAGGAAAGGATAGTTTTCTGTACAAAAAGAGAATAAGACATTGCAACAGTATAAATGGCGAGTGGTGAAATCAGTGGGTGACTTGAAAGTTGTGTTGGAAACTGTGAAACAGAAAATCTTGTTTGAATACGAGCTTTGTGATATGTCACATTCCATTTCAAAGACTTTTGTATCTCTTCTCAAGAGACATATGAAAGGTTAATGGTAAAAAGCAAAAGAAAGAGTGTGATGAAAACGTACCTACCGGTAACAATTAATTTTCTTTGCCCTAACAAAAAAGAATTTGATACAGCTCTTCCTAATATCGGACTCTATACAAATGGTACAGTATCGTAAATGCAGTTCATTGTACAGATAAATGAGATATTCATATTCTTAGCATAATATAAATAAAATGCTAATATACAAATAATTGTGTTTTTTCTATGTTTATTATGTTGTAGCCTATAGTTCGAACCTTATAAATAATCCAATTTCTTAATAAAAATATAGCAGTGGATCAAACCAAGAACCAACAGTTTAATAATACTGTAACTTTAAAATTCAAAACAATAATGTAGTTTTATTCTTACAACAATAACTCTTCACTTTCTACAATTCAATTCTACTCCAGTGAACAATGGGATTTCCACTCCACACAGTAACACAGTATTCGTTATTGCACTCCACAGACGACAATGACAATTTACTTGGATTATTGAGAACAACAATGAACAGTTAATTTTAACTAATGTTCACAAAGCACTATTTACAAATCAGAACTGTCAGTTCTCAGTTCACAGTTCGTTTGCCTTGGCTAGTTCTTCTAGCTCAGTCACTCAAGTTCACAGTATCTCGAACCACAGACCTTCAGAGACAGTCCACTAAATCTCGAACTCAGGTCCTCCAACTGCGGTCCACTGCACTCGAACTCAAGTCTTCCAACTGCGTTGCTTCGGCCTAGACCCTCGGACAGTTGCGGACACACACTCAAGTCGAACTCCGGTCTGGCTTCACTGCTACACAAGACTGGCTGGCCTCCTGACCAAAGCTGAAAACTCCTCTCGAAGGCTGGTTTCCTTATATTTGCTAGGCAACACTTCGCCAGCCTTCGATCTCTGGTCGTTTCCGTCACTAGACGATTCGGTTTCGAGAATAATCTGTCACGCTGCTCCTCCCCCCTTCACTTCGCGCAGCAGTTTGCTTTCTTCCCCTCTCTGCCGCGGTCGCTCTCTCTCCTATCCTCTCTCCGCTACACCACATGCCCCAGGAAGCAGATGCGCGCGCAACCCGCCCGAATCACGGCCGACCTAGCCCTTCCTCCGCCGGTCGTGAGATCGAATCTCACGTGGCAGTCACAATACTAAAAAGGTAAGTAGTTTACATAATTTCGTGGTGCAAAATATAAATTAATGAAATATAACTTTTATCTTCTTTGAGAAGTTAAATTTTGGTTGATATTCCATTACCATGAAAAGAAAGAGATTTATAATGCATAAAACTGCAATAAGTGAATTTGACAAACTCGTTGATGTGAAAGTGGCTCTGGAACTATGCGTTTTATCTTTTTTTTTTCATCACGGCCTTCAGTAACTATGACAATGTGGTCATAATAGAGGACGTGTTAGGGCTTATTTCATTGCACCCAATTATATAAAATATTTGGAAAAGTTATCAATATCAGACGCAATAGTTCCAGCACGAATTACTAGGGAAATGACCAGTTTTCATAGTATTGCATCTTGGACCTAACGAGTGTTGTATTTGTAACAAGTGAGGGGGGCTGCAACAATCCATTAAAATACAGAAGAATCAAATTTGTATAATTTTAATAAGTGTGGGCTACAAAATCGCATTATAATTCACAAGTATGAAAATATTTTTATCCTGAAACTACAATATTTGTGGCTACAAACCAAAACCATGTTTTAACCATATTATACAACTCGCAGAAGCTAGTGAAACGAAAGAAAATTGTGCCTTTCTTTGGTGTAATTTTTCTGGAGAAATACCATTATTCCCTCACTATATTAAACGGCATGTAGGAAATTGTATTTCACTTTATCGCGAAACGGAATGATACTGTTCACTTTTTCATGACCAGGAACAGCATTCTCCTGAGTCCAATAATGTAACCCCTTTATCACGAGTACAATGAAGAAAACTGAATCCTTAATAAATTACTGTGTTGACTAGCAAGTAATACATACAGTAATATCTAATTCAAAAGCACATCTTTTCATTGCTAAGTATTATGTGATCATGAAGTCATAATTTCATTCGTAGGCAATATTATGTTGATTGGCATTGCAAATTAGAAACCTAACCTAATTAATGTCTGATTAAATCGGTTATCTTCTTCCATATTTATTTTCTTCTTTTATTTGAAAACCTCCCCGGAATAAGGACATCACGAACAAAACTGTAAATTCATGTTTCAATAGGAAGGAAAATTATTTCAGGAGCATATTTTATTAGTGCTATATTTACTATCACAATCATTTCACTAAACAGGGATAAACATTTATTCAGCCATTAAGTTCAATAATTTGTTATAAGTAAAAGCATTAAAATTTCTTTTCCTGCCTACATCACATAGTTTAATAATTTGACGTTACATTCCTTTTACCGGAAGGTTTTCAATTCAGTATTATTATAGTTGTCGTCTCGTGTATCATACTTATTTGTATGACACCGAAACATTTTAATGGCCGATCTGACATATTAGAACAAATTTGCTGTTTTCTGAATTTAAAACAGCTGAAAAATGTTTTCCCGATATCTGTGTGTAATCGTAATCGTTGAAAGAGGTCGAATGTGTCTTGAAAAATTCGCTGGGCTAGCGATCAGAGCGAGAAATGTGTTCACCTCGCGCGAGGTGAGCGAGAAACTCGTTATAGTGTGTGACATTCCATTTAAAACAATGCTTTCGATTAAACGCATTTCTCGGCACACATTTCACATTACACATTTCTCGGTATAGTGTGTAACCGGCCTTAAGTCTGGAGAAGACGAAATGACGTGTTTGTATCAGGCACCGCCGTCTAGATCCCTTCGCCTAGCCTTGTTAACAACGTGACGCTAGGCGAGGGGATCCAGACGGCGGTGGTTTCAGGTTATGTGCGATTTTGTAGAATTCTTACAGATGTTTTGGATTTTTATGGTTATTATTGAATAATGGCATTCCTTTTCCAACCTGATGTTGTACGATATCAGTGTACTTGTGGCTCCCTAAAACCTATATTTAGGATATACTTCTGTAGACACTGTCTAAAAATAAGATGTGGATATTGTGTCTGTCATGAGGTAAGTACGATTTTATGTACGTAATAACCGGTTATTGTAATAAATATTAGGTATATTGAGCAAATACCTATGATTAGTTGTTTTATATTGATTGGCATATATGTTTTTTTGTAGGCGGATTCACATTATTGCGCAAATTGTTTGGAGAATTTACCCTCATCAGAAGCACGACTGAAGAAGAACAGATGTGCCACTTGCTTAGATTGCCCAAGTTGTTTAAATACAGTTTCCACACGGTCCACGAGTGTTACTACTCAAAATCCGGATGATCCTAATAAGACAATTACTCGAAAGGCATATTATTTGGCCTGTGGTTTTTGCCGGTGGACGTCTAGAGATGTTGGAATTCCTGACCAGACTGTTGGTATGTATGTAAACTGATGCAAAAATATACAATAGCTCGAAGTAAGATTCTTACATCAACGCAATATTAGACTTTGTGATAATACCATAACTTCATATTTTCATTTATTAGTTCGAAAGGCCAGCGATTCTCAACCTTTCTCAGTGACGTACCAGGATTTTAAATTTAGGACTTAGCTGTATCACAAACCAAATTTATTGTGGGAATACGTAATGTGTCTCTACCAGGTTCATAATTAACGTTTCGGTACTCCAATACCAGGTAATTTGCTAGGAGACGTCGTTGCATATAAACCACTTTTACACTAAAACTAACCGGGTCTATAGGATATGGTAGTGTGTTTATGAGAATATATGTTAGCTAGATTGGAGAATGGGGTGATGTCATGTGGTCGACGTATGTGAGAAGGTTAGTGGTTTAGTTGAGGTGATATCTCAGTGACATGAGGTCAACTTATGTGAGAAGGTTAGTGGGTTAGTTGAGGTGATATCTCAGTGACATGAGGTCGACGTATGTGAGAAGGTTAGTGGGTTAGTTGAGGTGATATCGCAGTGAGTTTTATTTACTCGTCGTGTTGGTTTACGTCGGCCATGTTGTAACGTCAGAATCGTGTGTCAAACTTGACGAAAATTAAGCGATATCCTATAATAAAAGAATCCCGAAAGTTACTATTTGAATTTATTCAATAGAGTGTTCCATGAAATATGCATAAAAATGAATAATAGTTTGTTACATAATACTTAATGAATGAATACTCTAACTGAAAAATTACATCATAAACATATAATATTGCTGCTAATGCTAGCATCTATAACTGAAATAAACACAGTTTCAGTGTAAAAGTTGTGTTTGTTTAGTAAAACACAATCTGACCATATTGAAAAAGAATTCAAACACAAGCTCGTACAAGTATTGGTGAAGGAAAATAGAACATTTTAAAACATGAATTCATGATAGATGAATTTACTTGTACAAGCAATAAAATTAGTTATTCTTGTTACATATCAGGCTAATTCTAAACTAGCAGGACACCACAATATTCTTAGATGTTGTTAGTCTAACTATAATTCCCACCTGGAGTGCATTTCGTGTTATGGGTTAAAAGAAGATTATTTGAAAAACAATTTGCTTTGTTTTGCATCAGATGGGGCTAGTGTAATGTTTTTGTTGTTGTTGTTTTCTAATGCCAGGCATTTGACAATAAAGTCATTTGACCTCTTGCACTCCAATATTTTTCAAAGATATTGTCATGGTTAGCCACTGACGCACATATTTTGAGATGTTCTGAATCCATTTATTGATCTGAGTTGCACAATGGACAGTTAGGAGACTGATATATTCCAATTCTATGCAGATGCTTGGCCAAACAGTCATGACCTGTTGCTAATCTAAATGCAGCTACAGACGATTTACGTGGTAAATCGGGAATCAACTGTTGATTATGATGCAGAGAGTTCCATTTTTTCCCTTGAGATTGTGTTATCAAATTTTGTTTTTTGAAATCTAAGTATGTAGATTTAATAAATCTTTTCACAGAGGAATACGTAGATTTAGTAACAGGTCTGTAACAGGTCTTTGCTAAAGCATCTGCATTCTCGTTTCCCAGGATTCCACAATGGGATGGTATCCATTGGAATACAATTCTTTTATTGAGTGTTATTAGTTGAGAGAGCATTTTATTTATTTCTGCTATTTGAGATGAAGATGTGTGTTTAGAGACTATTGATGCTAGTGTAATGTTGGGAGTCAAGACCAGGGTCACTAAACAACTGAAATGTAAATTTGCCATTATCTCAACCATAGGATTAAATTAGCTTTAAGTGATGCACTGCTGAAGAATTCTGTAGTTTGTGTAATCAGTAGACATTGGGGGCCCTATTCATAGACATCGCGCTAGCCCATGCTACGAGCGTTCTAAACTAGCCCCGGTTATAGCCAGGTTACTTTTACAGGATTCAGAGACGCTGATTAATTAGTGGCTACATTAGTCGGCGTATTAGCTTTGGAAACTGTTACATGATGCTGAAAATGCTACTGCGCATGTGCAGACTGGCAATTGTCATGCTCAGACGCAAGCGATTCCGGATCGTTTCTGTTTATTTGTGAGGTTATTGGCGATATTAAACTACAATAAACTATTTGTTTTTTACTTCTGTGGTAAAAAAAGCAAGAAATATACATGGCAGCGTGCGGGAATTCGACTACACAAGAAGAAATGTCGAAAATGTAAGTAGAAATGTTATAATATTATACGTAATATTTTTAGGTTAGGCCTAGACGTAACTATTATGAAATATTGGACTTCAAAGAGTGAATTATTCTAATTCAGTATATATTTATTTACTTTTAGTTGAAGAAATAACTAAAAACAACTGGTGGAGGATGCCCTGCTCCCGAAATTGATGACGTAGGCCTACTAAACGATATGGAATGTTAACATATGAGGTATGTGTTTTTGGTTCTTAGGACATGTTTTTGTGAGTAAGATAGGCCTATTACTTCATGGTAAATGTTTAATGTGGCTCTGGTATGATTATGTCACCTAAGGCTACTCTGAATAGGTACTTGGTAGCCTAATTAATATAACGTAAATAATATATCTTATAGGAATATAGCTGATAATGCTAGTAAAATATAATTCACAACAATCGTGAAAATGCAAGCTACGCCTATACTCAACTACCATAAATGCAGTTTGGATAATATGGCTTTGTAAATACCCATAGGGGATTGGGCCACAAACATCTGATGTCAACCCACACAATTATCAATCGTAGCTTAACGTAGGCCTAATATCTTGTGTACAAGAATTATCAAAACTGAGACCTTATTTTAAAGGGCAGTAGGAACGCCTAGAGATTTCTGAGATATCCTTTTCTCTACTTCGTCAAAAGAAATAGCATTATTTGAGGTTAGAATTACCTACATAAGCATAAGAAATTTGTAGAATCCAAATTGATGGTCAGCTATAAAATTTCATTATCTTGTGTGTTTATAGAACGCTAGTAAGTGATTTATAAAATATATATCAAACTTATATTTATTACAGCACTGAAAAGACAAAACCTCATACGCCTATGTAATCTGTAGTTGTGGTGATGTAAACATAGATTACCTCTTATTGTGTTACAATAGAAAGCCCTAAGAATAATGACAGGAGTGCAAGAAAGATTTTCCACCTTAGGCTTTCTTTGAATAGCCTACATGATGTTTCGTGTCAGAAATCAAAACATCCATAATATAATATTATGATTTATTAAACACACTGTGTATATAATACAAGACAAATTAGATTTCCATTTAACCTCTATTATTCTCAGCTGTTGTAAAACGTTCACTGTTTATGTATTATCTTAAAGCTTTGATGGGTCAAGAGGAAAAATTTAGAAAAGAATTAACAAAATTGCTTTATATTCATTTTTGCAAAATGATGCATAGTTTAATTATGTTTTAAATGCTTAGTACTATGTATTAATGAACATATTTTGGCTATTTGCTTAATTTACTTGTTCCACATCTCATAGCTGTAATGCTGATGTAGGATCTATATAATACAATAAGTATTATGTTTACGTTTTCATTTAATATTAATACATGCTTATTTCAGGATGTCATTATTGCACCATCATCATCATCAATCCCACGTATGTCTGCAATAAATCCTGTCTCCACAATCCCAGGTGAATGGGCGTTAACAGTCTCTACAGTAATCAACAACAGGTAAGTTTAAGATCTCATTCATACCTAAGAATATTGCTAGGCCTATTTATGATTACAATATTATCAATCAGTCAATCTTCTTAATGTATCCAGCAGAGCTGTGTCTTCTGCAACTGGTACTGATGATTTTAACTTACTTTTTTTGTGGTTTATAATAATCATACAGTGTACTGTATATTATTTCAAGGCAGTCCATTGGGTCAGAATGGGACTTTACAACTGTGTACATGATGAAAAATTATGGCTATTTTTCTTTAATGAAGGACAGTTTAGTTAGTATTAAGACATAAATATTAAATGCAACAATAATATTACAATGTATCACTAATCTGAAACGGTTAAACAAGGGGACATTAATTTGAATACTAGAAATTGAGTGATACATTGTATGACAGTTATTCCAACCCAACCAACAAATTAATGTATAAGTGCTTCATAACAATTAAAATTTATGATCTGGAATATGAAGTGGGATGCATTTGAATCATAGTACATTTTGCAGAAAATTAAATTTTCTTGCATGTTTGGATCAAATGGATAATTTCAAACAATGTGATAAATTTTCAAACTTAGACAATTAAAAAAATTCACAGTTTTGATAAGAAGTAGTGTATTTTGTGTACAGTAGTATGCAAATGATTAACATTTTTTTCGTCTTTCCATAGGACTCTGCTGCAAGATCATCGAGAATGACAGAGTATGAAGAAGTGTTCCTCCTAAGCATGAAGCCCAAAAATTAAACGTGATGAGAAGTTCTATGAATTGCAGAAAACAAAATTGTTATTAGAAATAAAATATTATTAAAGGCAAAGTTAAAAATTATCTGGGACAAATCAAAGAACTAGAGATGTAACTTAGTAGTAGTGGTAATGGTGGTGGTGATAGTAATAGTAGCACTAGTAGTGAAATTTTCTTGAGTTCTTGTCTACTTCATTTCCTTGCAGCTTCCCAGCAGTTTATAGGAACTTGAAATTCTTGAAATAAAATTGACATGAAATACAAAGTGCACACCAGTGATTTGTGCAGTCAGTTCACATAACTTAGAGTATCTTATATTTTCTTAGATGTTAGAATGAAATAATTTCCAACAAAATGATAATCTTTCAAACTTAAAAAAAAAAAACATATAATATAAGAAAGTAATAGTGTGATTGGTGTACACAGTTACATTACGTGGTATACAAAAGTTTAACATTCTCCCTTACTTTTCATTGGATTCTGTCCATGATCATTTAGAATAATACCGGTAACACAGTATTTCATTTTTTTTTATTTAATTTATTGTGTTCCATAGAAGCTTTAAGATGTGGAACAAGTCAAGAGTTACACAAATTCTTGGCAAGATGAGGTGAGGCCGAGGATTCGCCACATATTACCTAACATTTGCCTTAATGTTGGGGAAAACCTCTGAAAAATCCATCCAGGTAATCAGTCCAAGCAGGAATCTAATCCAAGCCCGAGAGCAGCTGCAAATAGGTATAAAAACAATTAAAATGGTATAAAAAGATAGCAAGCAGATCAATTAAATTTTCATGCTTAGGCAATTGAATTAAGACAATACCTAGCAAGCAGATTAATTCAACTTAAAGGCATAAACAATTAGTTGAACTACACAATAATTTAGGTATATAGCAAGCAGATTAATTCAATTTACAAGTTTAGACATTTTATCAAACAAATATAGAATTCATCAGTTAAGCTTATACAAAAATGCACAATGCATTGCAAGTAGAGTAATTCACTTTACAAGCATTAACAAATATTTGTGTACACCATAACCACTATCCCCCAACAAAATGAAGCGTCCAAATTCATTCTGTTCAAATCGCTTCTTAATTCTAATCTCATTGAAAATGCGACAGTCATGGGCACTTCCTCTTCAACGTGCCACTATATCCAGAATTTGGAAACTTGCATCACTTATAACGTGAAATGAATAAGGTAATATATGTGTTAACTAGCAATTTCATAAAGGACATTTCTATAAAAAATTAAAACTGGTAAAAAAAGCTGTCATGTGGGTACACAAATGAAAGCTACGAATGTGATTTGTCACTCATATAAGCGAAATGTATCCCTTTTTTTTGTGCAATTTGGTAAAAAATTTGAAGTTTTTTAACTAAGCAATAGTTTTTATTCTTCGAGTTTTTTTCATTCTGATATTTAGAGCTGCTAACAGGTGACCTTCCCGTAATTCTCCAGAAAAGCTACATTGAAGGAGGAACAATAGATATTTGCTTCACTGACTTCCGTGACATATATACAGTAGGCCAAATAAACATGTGGTTTTAGTCAGCAGCCACAAATACTTTCAACATAAAAATCGTTTAATAGTTACTTGGGTACTGTTACTTACATACTGTAATGCACTGTTGTAGCTCCCACACTCCCACTTATTACCAATATAACACCATTTCTCTAATAATTCTCCCTGGACTTCTCGCATGTTATATTAGTAATTAGTTAGAAGGAGGGGGAGGGCACCAACATTGAGGCGATTTTTTATTGTGTCTTCTTCAGTGTAGCTTTTCTGGAGAATTACAAATTACAAATCCTTTTTCTTGTACCATTTAACCGAAATAATGTAATATAATGCATTACTATCTAAAATGTAAATAAAGTTATTAAAAGCTAAACTAGCACTGAGGTGGTTCTCTTCGTACTCTGCTTATACACCTTGCATATACGAATCTGTGATTGATTAGGTTAGATTATTTTTGGCTGTTATAATGGCTTGCATATATGACCAACTGCATCTCTACAAAAAATATCTCACAAATTCAACGATTTTCAGTATCGAAATCATCGGAACTACCTCAGCGCTAGTTTCACCAAAATTTCAGCCTAGGTCTACATAACCTCTTACGGGTTGTAATTTCACTTACAGTACGTACCTGAACGTTTAATAGAGAATACCATCCTTTTCGGTTGATATATATTTGTGACAGTTCTCCTCCTACATTTGTTATGGGTATGTGCGTGCCATCTATGGCGCCAATAACCTAAAAATGATTAAATATCACAATAGGCCTACTGTACCAATATGGTACCGGTACAGTACAAATTTCTCTAAGAAAGCATTCACATACAATATTCAAATCATGAAATATAATTACCTGAAGAGAATCTTGCGATGTCGTCAAACTTTCTCGCAGTGTTATTCGTTTTTATTCCCTAGGAAAACGTACGTAACGAAGCGCAAGTCCAGTGATAGCTACTGACACATTCGTTATTATACACATCTTACAGAAGCCTGACTAATGTTGTGTACTTCATATTTTCTAAATATGTCCAATCTCGGTAGGTACGTCTTCCTCCTACATCTCACATCACGAATTCGACGTACATAACCCACATTCACTGCATCATAACAGCCATCTTGCTAAGCTAGTCGGCCTCTAAACTACCCTACCGGCGGGGGCTAAAATTTAGCCAGCCAAACCCCTCTTAGTACACGTATTATCGCTAACACTAGTTTATGAATACGAAAAACGTTAGTTCGCTGATCATCCACCGGAAGTAGCTATTTAACCCGCTCTAAGAATGTCTATGAATAGGGCCCTGGATCTTTAGGTTTTTACCTATTTACTTACTGGCTTTTAAGGAACCTGGAGGTTCATTGTCGCCCTCACATAAGCCCGCCATTGGTCCCTATCATTAGCAAGATTAATCCAGTCTCTACCATCATATCCCACCTCCCTCAAATCCATTTTAATATTATCTTCCCATCTACGTCTCGGCCTCCCTAAAGGTCTTTTTCCCTCCTGCCTCCCAACTAATACTATAGGCTATATATTTCTCGATTCGCCCATACGTGCTACATGCCCTGCCCATCACAAATGTCTGGATTTAATGTTCCTAATTATGTCAGGTGAAGAATACAATGCGTGCAGTTCTGTGTTGTGTAACTTTCTCAATTCTCCTATAACTTCATTCCTCTTAGCCACAAAATATTTTCCTACACACCTTATTCTCAAACACCCTTAACCTATGTTTCTCTCTCAAAGTGAGAGTCCAAGTTTGGTCTTAACTAGGCCTACACTTACTTACAATTGGCTTTTAAGGAACCTGGAGGTTCATTGCCGCCCTCACATAAGCCCACCATCAGTCTCTATCCTGTGGAAGATTAATCCAGTCTCTTATCATCATATCCTACCTCCCTCAAATCCATTTATATATTATCCTCCCATCTACGTCTCGGCTTCCCCAAATGTCTTTTTCCCTCCGGTCTCCCAATTAACACACTATATGGATTTCTGGATTCGCCCATACGTGCTACATCCCCTGCCCATCTCAAACGTCTGGATTTAATATTTCTAAAAATGTAAGGTGAAGAGGACAATGCGTGCAATTCTGCATTGAGTAACCTTTCTCCATTCTCCTGTAACTTCATCCCTTTTAGCCCCAAATATTTTCCTAAAAACCTTAACTAGGCCTACACTAGAATAAATAAATTGTTCATCTGAAAAATGTTACAATTGATATTATGCATTATTGAGCTGTTCTAATCGGATTTTCTCATTGTAATAAAAATATTTCTTTTAGAAATCATTGCAGTATAAAGTACTATAAATCTTTTAATTTAGGTTTATTGGTTTATTCTTATGGGTCTAATATTCGCAAATGAAAAGGTATTTAAAAAACTTACTTCAAAAATTATGAGGATCTTATAAATACGGTAATAATCAAAGAACAAAGGAGCACTGCATTAACAATGTAAATATATGTGCTACTAAATTAGACACTACCCATATAATTCCTCATAATTATAAGTAATGCAAGAAGTCTACAAATTTTTCAGGTGATTAAAGTATTGTAAGCTCAAGTATTTGAGGATGAAATTTTTTTCCGTGCAAAAAGTAATTGTTTCATAAAAAGATATTTGTTAATTTCTATCTTTTAAAAGCCTATACATAAATCATTTTTCTACAAGTAAGTTAAAAAGTAAACATTTATGAATAGAAGCATGAAAATACGTTATTTTCAGTTCAAGTTGCTAATGTATGAGTTTGAACCATTGTTAAGTATGAAAACTTGATATAGTAATATCGTTCATCTGATCTAATTATCATATGTATCAATGTATTTATATGAGTATTTTTACTAGTGACTGCTTTTACAAACGTTCTTTTCTTTTACCGTTTCAGCAACAGGAGGTTGGCCAGAGAAAGACAGTGTTTATGCATCTCGTATTAGCTCCTTACTGGAACATTATAGGATGCTGGCATTACAAGAGAGACAAGAAAAAGAGAGGAAGAAGTTCACACCTCGTCGGAGTTATCTTCACTTCTCTGATAAATTTGGACTGACAGCACTTATGGCACGCAAAAGAGCTGGCCTGCCTCCTTTGGGTGGTGTAGGTATCAAAGATGATTCAGGATCTATTCCTGAACTCACTCCTTCCGAGGCATCTGAAGAAGTGGAGCAACTGCCTGATGATATCTTTACAAAACCTGTTAATATGGCACAAGGTAACAGATACGATGTCAATGGTATATTCCAGCTAGTGTGTCAGTTAGCCCTTTCTGCTAGAGATGCTCATGCTTTGTGTAACAAATGAACAAACTGCAGATTTACTGCTATTAATACAGTAACAAACACAATATGTCAGGAAGTATTTTAGTGAGCTTGTCATGATTATCACGATTAGTCAATGTATAAATGCTCTTAGAATCATTTACATATCACTCCAGGACTTACATCCCTATTTTGCAACCTGAACCTCTCTGTTGATGGTGCACATCTTCTGTTTAGATGTCTGTAGCTGCTAGATTACATAACTCTCCTTTGAAGAAAGTTTAGTTAGGCTTGTTTCTCTGTGTAGATAAATTAGTGCAAAGTGATGTCCTCATCTTGTATTTCCTGCAGTGTCATAATAATTCCTGTTGGTTGCATCTAGTGACATTTGCTGCAGTTAGACACTTTGTGTCTTTTCCTTGCACTCTGATTGCTACTTGCATTTTTCATGCCAATTCTTAGCTGATTACTGTCAAGCTTTGATTACAGTAGACAACAAGTTTCAACTTTTTGTTTTGTATTTCAGTGAAAATAGGTAATGTTGTATAATTAACCTATTCTGAATTCAGATCTGATGTCTGAAATTCCCTACCAGTTTGGAAAATTTGTTTTGTTCGTGTGGAACCGATATAATTTAAATATTATTGTAACTACCTATGATACAGAACATCATAAAAGTCAAAAATAATTATTGCAGTTGGAATGAAAAGTTTTACCATTACCATGCAAAAATATTGAAAAAATTCTTATTTTTACTCAAATTAAAATATATTATAACACTTCTGTATGTAGCTTGCTTTAGGAACATCCTTGATTAGCTGCTGACAATAGTTGGCTAACATACTAGGTGTCCACTTTCCTCTATTGTTTTTCCATGACAGCAATATCGTAATGGAAACTTTTCCTGTGTTCATCACTCATGGCAGCAAAGGTGGGAGGAAAGAAGTACATGTGGGAATGTAAGAAATGTATTTTCAGTGACTATACCTTAAAGTTTTATATGCCTTTAGCATGTCCTCAATTATTTCTCTCTAGTTTTCATCCGTCACATTTCCTACAAAATTACTGCACACTCTCTTCAATTCTATCCATACTGCTTTCTCATTGTCCAATAGCTGATTTTCAAACACTCTTTTCTTGCATTATTTCACGGATTTCTGGTCCAATAAAGATATCTTGTTTCAGTTTAGCTTCATTTAATCTTGGAAGTTTTTCTATTATTGGAAACTGCTACCCTCCCTGTTTAACCCTTAGTTCGTAACATCTGTAAGATAGACACTAACAGTAACATCTGTCTGAGAGACGGATATGTTAATTTTTGTGTTTTTTTATTTACTTTTAAAACTATCACTACATTTTATTACATAATATTCAAGACAATTTTTTAATATATTTTTTCATTAAAGATTTAGTACCATTATTACAAAAATGGAAACATACTGTATTTATTAAAACAGAAGAAAACATTTCAATATTGAAATTAAAATAAAAAAAAATTAACCTACAATAATTGATCACAAACAGCACAACAATGTTTTCTGGTAATTAGCTGCAATTTTTTCACAAAAGTACACATGGTCATCTGCAGGAATATATCAGTAATATGATCTATAATTTTCATCACTGCCATCAGAGACAGACTATTGTAATGCCATTTGAAATATATTTCTACTCCTCTGAGACACATTATCCATCAGTATACTATAGGCATCCGACAAGGAAAACTCAGTGCACAGAAACCAGTGGACATTACTGTCTCACGCAGATGATGTATGCACTCATTCCCAGCATGCTCTCACGCCTTTTGCAGAGAGGGTAAGAGGGGTATACCATGTGTGCCACGAGGAGTCAGAGCTGAGTTTTGCTTGTAGGATACCTATAGCTGCCATCTGAATGAAAAAAAAGTATAATTTAAATGATTTATATTTATATATTTATAAAATATAGTTACCTCAACAATAATATTCTACAAGATGGAAGGAAAACTTACACTTACAGTAGTATCTATCTGTGAGATGGAGATTTACTTTTCTGCAAGAACAATGCGCAGATGTGCAAAACACGTGTTCACAGATTCAACGTTAACTCTCCACTGGCACATAACTAGCTTCGCGGCAATATGAATTAATTAGTGGTGGCACTAATGAGAAAAATATGAACCATATCTGCCTGCAATATTAATGTTACTGACTAAGGGTTAAAGCCTTTACAAATTTTATATATTTTGATGTACCGAAGTACATATGATATTTCCATGCAGATATTCTGCGTCATCATATGATGAAAGAGTGATGGAACGGAGAAAAATTCTCCCCGGCACCGGGATTTGAACCCGGGTTTTCAGCTCTACGTGCTGATGCTTTATCCACTAAGCCACGCCGGATACAATCCCGACGCCGGTTAGAATCGTCTCAGATTAAGCTCCATCTCTTGGGTTCCCTCTAGTGGCCGCCCTCTCCACTACGTCATGATATGCGTAATAAATCACTTTGTGATTTAAGACGGCGCCCATACTGTCGGATCCCGGCCAACCAGTCACTCATTCGAGTGCACCTCAACACATGTATGGACTTCGGTCCTGCGTTCATAGACATCTATGACGTAGTGGAGAGAGCGGCCACTAGAGGGAACCCAAGAGATGGAGCTTAATCTGAGACGATTCTAACCGGCGTCGGGGTTGTATCCGGCGTGGCTTAGTGGATAAAGCATCAGCACGTAGAGCTGAAAACCCGGGTTCAAATCCCGGCGCCGGGGAGAATTTTTCTCCGTTCCATCACTCTTTCTTTACAAATTTGTTCATTAAGTCCAGGGCTGGGCATGAGAGCGGCTCAGTCCAGTCAGCCAGAGCTGCTCTCGCTCCGCAAGGCACTTCAATTCCAAGCCAGAGCAGAACGCTCACGCAGTGGCGGACTCGCATTACAGCTACCTTCCCTGCATTAATATAACAAGAGCCACGGTTGTTCTAGTCATTCAGTCTGTAGTACATAATAGTTTATAAGGATATTACATCAATCCATTGTACATTACAGAATTTATAACACTCTTATTAATTTAATGAAATAAACTTCGCTCTATGCACACACACAAATCATTAGGCTTATTTACATAACCCATACACACAGACTGCAACCTCCTCACCACGGTTCTACGAGACAGGCGTATGGCTTCCACTTCCCCTACTTGCTGTGGACAGAGTTCATCTGCCAATATAATTAAACATCGCTTGATGAATTCACCTTTGTTGAATGTTTTCAATTCCTTTGCAATTTCGTGGCAAATTTTGTAGCTAATTCTCATAGCTGATTCACTAAGTGCATTATTGTCATCCTGTTAATATATAATATAATATACTATAGTATAGTATAGCATAGCATAGCATAGCATAGCATAGCATAGCATAGCATAGTATTATTTTAAAATAAAAAAAAGAGCAATTCGTCTATGTATGTCGAATACGAATCATCATGCATACGAAAAGGAAGTTTTTAGTGCCAATTTATTTTGTGTGCACAAGGTTGGAATTTTGGAGTAAGAGGGAAAGGAAAGTATCCTTGTTCTGAAATTTATCCATTTATTTTGTGTTCACAAGGTTGGAGTGAGAGAGAAAGGAAGGTATCCGTGTAATTTCTCTTTGATTCAAGCATAAATAACCTAATTGTCCAAAATGTCATGTAGGTCCTAATAGTTTCAAATGGCAAATCTATAGCTAATAAGTGATAATCTCGCATTCTACAAAATGGTCATTTAGTTTTACTATATTATTACCAGCATAGAATAACTACTTTATTATTATGTTAACAAAATTGGACAGTTAGGCCTAAATAATATTTTGTCCTCAAGTAGTGTCCCGATCTTCCAAAGCAGAAATATATATAAAACATTAGTCTATTTTGAGAAAAAAAAAAAAATATATTATTCATCTACAAACTTACTCTTTCATCAATAACACCAATTCTGTTATTTCCGCAGTGATTTGCGTGTTCAAGATACATAATTTCGTCTTCAATTTCATCAAGTACGTCAAATCGTGCCGCCATTTTGGTTTTCTCGACTTAACCATGTTCAATTCAAGATAATCGGTCCCATGCCCGCGATCAAATTTGATCATCATCAACTTGCTTGTTTAACTTTGATCGAGATTGATACTCTGCAAATTGGCGTTGAAGATGGTCAAGTGCCGACTTAACCATGGTCAAATTTTAATCGAGAATGGTGCACACGGGCACCAGTCTTGTAACCGAGAGATTAACATATCACGTTTACTTTTTTAGATGAAGGGCTCTTACTAAATCATTAAGTTCAAGTAGTGGTAACTGGATCAGGGTCATCAATGTTACATCTCGAGGGTCCAGATTCTGTCTCACAAGAGATATACTGTATGAGGTTTCATCATGTAAAGTCCGTACTTCAGGTGATGTAGGAAGTTGTAAGGAATCCTTATGTTATACTGGTTTTATAGCCGAGAGAATATTTGAATAAATTATGACATGTTTTGATTTTTAAGAGAAAGCATTTGATTTATAAGTGTCATTGTACCCTTTTTCCAGCTAAAGATTGAAGTAAATGTAAATACATGCACATTGCATGATGGTTCCTGATTGGCTATTGAACGCACAATGCCTCCAAGCTCGTGCTTGTCATCTTCTTCATCACGTTAAAATAGTTCCTTTTAAAATAATAAAATGTATAGTATACATAGAATATGGGTAAATTAAACATGCTTATAAGAATACTTTGTTACGATTTAAACAATATATTTATATTAGTCATTTTAGACATTGCATGATAAATCATTGTAACGTGTATTATGGCAACGCGCATGCGTAATAGGCATTAAGTTCCTCCCAAGGTGACCTGCAGCTTCACAGAGCACATCAACACAGCTGTTAACACAGTGCGAGATTCAGTGTTGCCAAACTGAAAGAAATTTCTGTAGAATTAAAGAAATTCTCCACTCTTCGAAGAATAACATTTAATCACGAATCTACAGAAAAAGGAAATCCACTATTCCCAGTAGAGAAATAATGAACTCTTCGATATCAACGCGCATATATCTAACTAATGAAAATTCTTTGATATCCCTGTATCCCTGTGTTATTGAATCACCATGTCTGTCAGCACAGAATTCGTCTCCCCTCTTCCTTTAGCGCATGTTTGTTCCGAGAACAATCACGTGAGAGATGCATGCCTTGATCACGTGAAAGATGCCTTTGTGAATCCCTGACTTAGTCTTTCTCGCACCATCTGAGGTCGAGCTCAATGTCTCAGTCGCAACATTTTGTTCGTGGCAGACGACAGTGATTATTGTATTGTATTGTAGTAGCCTATTGTTAAAACAGTCAGTACACGAAGCATGCATTGTAGTGTTGTATTTGTGTCAGATATGGAGGAAATAGAGCCACTATCAAGTTCCGGTTAATGGTATAAGAGTTCACACACTGACGTAAGTAGAATCTAATTATTATATTAATAACATTTTAACTTTATTAAAATCATGTAAGTCTTGTTATTAACCCTCTGTGAACATTTTACGGGTTAGTTTAATGAATGTGTCGAAATATTGTCTGCAATATTTCAGATGATGGCTGCTCTGCATGCTCACTTGCTGAAAATAATGCACCCTGGTGGCTGCTTTGGTAACTAGCTTGTGGTTGCAGAGTAATACATTTTGGTTTTGTTTATGTCTACTTCAATCTTTAGTTGGAAATAGTATAGGTATCGTGGACATCTACTGCAACATATGTGTGATGTCAACTCTTGTCTTGGTCTCCAACTTTGCATGCAAAGTATAATTCAGTGCAGGAGATATGAATTTGTATTGAGATTTTTACCTTATATTTGTCACAGATATAACGAAAAAAGTTCGGCACTGTAAATAAATCAATAAATACTGTTACACCTGTACATACACAAATAGCCACTATTTAAATAACATTATTTGAACACAGTTGAATTAAATACGCAGTTTAAAATAACAAATATTAGAATTTAAACACGAAATACAGAGTGCCAAACAGCTCATTGCGAAAATACTAAAATACTACTGAAACCATACATTAATGTTGTGACTGTCTACTTCCAAACGCTATAAAAGCACATTGTTTGTTGGAACAGCTATTTACAACTTGTGCAAAATATTTAAGTTATAATTTTGAATGGAAAAAATTATATTTTAACCTACAAGAAATATAATCCCTTAACATGGTCACATTCATTTAATTGGACGAAAAATAATTAAATATCCATTACTAGGGCAAGGCAATTAATGATTTTGCATCTTTTTCTTATGAAGGTTTAAACATTGCTAGCATATATGGAAATGTATGACATTAAAAACCGGGTTAAATAAAAGCATTTTTTTTTTTTTTTGCATTTTCTTAACTTTCTTATGGATATGTCATTTTTTAGCAATTTTTTAGGTAATTTTGAGCATTTTTTACACTTTTCAGGAAGGCTGTGACATTATTTGTATTTGATTTGAGATTTTTATTATAATTCAGTATTTTCCTTGTCAATACAATTTCTTGGAATTAAGTAGATGTTTGCTAGCTTCTACCCCTATTTTTCAAGGTATGTGCATAATGAACTTGCCCACTTCTAGGAATTTTATTCAAATTCTTAGAGCGTATGCTAGCTTGTACCCCTATTTTTCAAGGCATAATGAACTTGCCCACTTCTAGGAATTTACCCACACTCCCACAGAGATTCCTTTCTCTAGGTAAACTGGCATTGTTATGCTGTTAATTGAGGTGGTCAGTTGTTTCTAGTCGTCTGTGTGAACAGGTCAAGAGCAAAATGCCTAAAGTAAAGGAAAGTGCTAGTGTTAAATTAAAGGCATTTGTTTCAAAATATGGAGAAAATATTTTTTCAATGGACGGTCGTATTTTATTCTGCAAGATCTGCGATGTAAGAGTGGCTGCTGAAAAAAAGTTTACGATAGAACAACACATGTCACGGGAGAAACATAAACGTGGCCTGCAGAGACTTGAAAATAAATCCACTGTAAACTTACAGCAAATGCTTCTGGGGGATACGTGTTTAACGTTTTCGCCATTTTGTGAGAAACTATGTGAAGCTTTTCTATCGGCTGATATTTCACTTCCCAAACTGAATCATCCTAAGCTGCGAACTTTCTTAGAAGAGGAGACCGGAAAGTTAATTCCAGATCCCAGAACAATGAGAAGAACATTCATAGCTCAGTGCTATGACAAAACTTTGAAAAAAAATAAGAGAAATGATTGGAGAAAGAAATGTATTCGTATCTATTGACGAGACAACAGACTCTATAGGCCGTTATGTAGCTAATGTTATTGTTGGAGTTTTAGAAGCACACAGCCCTGGAGAACAATTTCTACTACATTGACAAAGTCAACTACTCAACTATCAGCTTAGTATTTGACATGCATTGAGAATACTTTGGCCTGATGGGATTCGAAATTCCAATGTATTGCTTTTTATAACAGATGCAGCACCCTACATGATGAAAGCAGCTGCTTCTTTAAGTGCACTGTACCCAAAAATGGTACATGTGACGTGTTTAGCGCATGCATTACACCAGGTCGCGGAAGAAGTACGTGCAAATTTTCCTGAAGTGGATAAATTAATTGGATGCGTGAAGAAAGTATTCTTGAAAGCCCAGTCTCGAATTTCTGCATTCAAAACAGAAGCTCCAGAAATCCAATTGCCATTTTCACCTGTTTTGACTAGATGGGGAACATGGCTCCAAGCTTGCAGTTATTATTGCAAGAATTTCGATGTTGTGAAGAAAGTGGTTGATCCTTTTGATAATGGTGAGTCAGTGTCAATAAAAAAGGCGCAAGAACTGTTAGCTGATAAAGAAATTGCTGGTAAACTTTCTTACATGAATACTAATTTTGGATTCCTTCCTGATGTCATAACTGCACTGGAAAAATCCCAAGTGACATTAGTGGAACAGCTACAAATAGTGGATAAAGTGGTGAATGATTTGAGCCGTGCATGTGGTAAAGTGGGTGATGCGTCAATGAAAATGAAAAACTGTCTAAGCAAGAACGGGGTACACAACATTGTGTTCAATTGGCAGAGCTTTGTCTGGTGAAAATTTTTCTCTTCCTGACTGTGAGTTAACTCTAGGAGATATTGCTTGCTTTCAGTTTGCTCCAATTGTTTCCGTTGAAGTAGAGAGAAGCTTTTCCATTTATAAGTCGGTACTAGGAGACAATAGACAATCATTTTTGTTTGAAAATCTCTGCCAAGTTTTGATTGTTAACTGCAATTTAAAATTGTTGTAAAAGTGCACTTGAAATGAATTTTCTGCAATACAAGGTACTGTAACATGTATTTTTTTAAATTTTATGTAGTTCAGTAATCAAGTGAGTACTTAACGTAATTAAAAGTATTTTCATTGGCAATGCTTTACTTTTTATTGGTCATTTTTTTGTTTTTTTTAAGGTCATTTTTTGTATTTTTTAGGTCATAAATGAATTTTTTATTTTGCATTTTTTACCAATTTATAGGTCATTAAATGCCTTGCCTTATCCATTACATTTCTTATGGGATTTCAACAGAAAAGCTTAACAAACTCTGCAAAATTCAGTAAACAATGAAGTATGTGTTTTGCTATGCTGCCATATTTCTTTACTGACTGGCATTAAAATTAATAACTGACACATTCTTCGATGCCTATGTTACAAGGCCAGGAGGCCTACAGAATAGTATGATTACATATAAAAACAAAAAATTTGTAACCAAACAAACACATAAAAACATAATTAAAAACAGTCACTTATATTAACAGATGTAGCCATTCTGCAGAGTGGGCCATAAGTCACATTACCCCTCTCCCCCAATTTGTTTATTTCACAACTAACGACTCATATACATACACATACCTTATTTATCCAGAAGATCTGTGTATGCACCGTCATTATCATGACACTGAATATGACACCATGTTCGACAAGAGGTTTTGTGAAGAAAATCTTCTGTTGTATTCCTGAATGCTTCTACCGCAGCAACCCGCAGTTGGACCGTCATTTGGTAGCGCTGTTTACTGACTTTAAAATATTAAAATATTACAGGGATAACGTGACTTATGGCCCTACCTATACAGTAATTCCATAGAGAGAAGGATTTGTTGAAATGTTGAGTATTAGAAGAATCCCCTTCAGCAAGTTGTTCACTTGTCATATTGCAAGTAAATACTCCATTTTCATAATAATGTCATTATAGCTTTCATTAATTTAATTGTTCCATGCACTGCTAATTTAACAAGTTTTTGTATATAAATCTTTATGTTCGTTGTAATCATTATATGTGGATTTTTTTTTTTTCCGTCAACTCTATAGCATCTATTAATTCTTTATGCTTGTGCTAACAGATGGAGTTACTTGTCAACAATGTGATGCTGAAACTTGTGTTCAGGTTACTGCCCAGTGACAGTCCTGATATATTGTATTTTATATTTTTTTATGATTGGCTAATTAATATTAACCCGGCACACTCACTATCGCACTCACATTCATACAAATTTACAGACTCTAGATACTTAGGAAATTTTTCTTCTTCAAGAAAAATTCATTGAGAGTCGAGACCAGGATCTCCAGACCTGGAAGCTAGGATGCTGACCAACAGACCATGAAGACAGTCAAGGAACTTTTTGTGCACAAGTTTTGTCCACAATTTGTTTACTTGTTTCAAAATGACTAATAATATTTCATTTAACTTCTAAAAGTAATACCACAGTCTACTATATACAGTCGCGAAGCTTAAGGTGTTTTTTTTGCAAATCTCGTGATAAAGCGCTCCAAGCGGTTAGCAACTAGAAACAATAGACTGTCCATGGTCGACTTTGGACTGTGTCGTATTTCTATCGAGTGCTAGCTCGTTGCGTATTTGACATTGATGCTTGTGAAATGTTCGTTATTGGTTGTAATGAAAATGTTAATGGCTAAAATATAATAATTGGAATAATAATATGGGACAAGGAGGAGACGTTTGTAGTGCTATAAATTGTAGCAACAGTAAGAGAAAGAGGCCAGAGTTTTCCTTTTTCCGATTTCCGAAAGATTCAGAAAGGTTCCTGGGTTTCCACAAGATGCTGTGCAGAAACAAAACTCTTAATTTTGAAGTTCTTTGTGACTGTTAGAATACATTATATCCTTAAATTTCACAATGAAATGTTTCAGTCTAACCGAAAGGACATTAGATACCGATTAAAGTTCTGTCACTTAGGCTGCTAAATTTCCAGAGAAATAAAGGTTAGGTCTACTTTTTTTTTTCAGAGGATATATTTTTAATTATAGCTATTAATTTTGTTATTATTTTATGTGTTATTTTACTAAAGACGTAGAAAAATTAAGTTTGTTTTAATTAAATTTATTGATCACGTTTTATTTTCAATTCTGGTGGGATTATTATTGCTTAGGCCTACTTTTTTTTTCAAAGGATATGTTTTTAATTATAGCTGTTAATTTTGTTGTTATTTTTATTTGTTGCTTTACTAGAGATGTAGAAAAAGTATGTTACAATAAAATTTATTGATCACGTTTTATTTCCAATTCTGGTGTGATTATTATTGCTTAACCTCATCCCACTTTGTTAACTACGTAAGCCTACACTACAAGTACCGGTATGCGTAAGTTACTCCATTAATTCATATTTCCATTATTATTGTTGTAAAGAGAAATGCAAATTAATAATTATTGGTTTCATAGTTAATTATCGCTATAATCTTGAATGAGTGAAGCTATTATAGTAAATTTCCGTTCGTTTTGCACAAACAAAAATTATGTTAACTTATTTCTTGCAGGTATCTTCGAGTTTATGGTGGAATTTAATATACTTCATTAAAATAATAAATTAACTTTATGCATTTAATATTTCAATAATGGAAGGAAGGTGTTAATTTTTCCAAAGGAACACGACAACGAAAGTGTAACATATTTTATCGTCTACTAGGAGAGAGATCTGCGATGATGAGGCGATAGTAGCGATTCTAGTGGTGGGCAACTACCCATGTTTGCATTTTTACTACATATTGAGCTTCGCGACTGTATATAGTAGACTGGTAATACTTCTAGATCTGTTTTCTGTTTTCACACTCAACCTTCCTTGGAGCCATTTTATGTACAGAAAATAAGACTACCATTACCACTTTTTAAAAGTCAGTAGACTTCGGTGATAACTGTGTTCCAACTCTTGAATCCCTGAAGTCCAGGCTTGGCTGTGTGAGACTCAACATTACAAAACGTTCGTGAACGTGAATGGTTGAACTTATTGAAGCCACTTTTAAAATAGTACAGACTCATGACACAAAAATACTCCTCTCCATTATACTTTTCGGAAACATAAGAACTGTGATAACTTTGAACTTGCACTGCACACTGCACATGGATGAAGGATTGAACGTTTTTCTACCTGCTGACTAAGATACCAAAGAATGGACTATACAGTGGAATAATGTCTTGTTGTCATCCTGACTCCAGATTGTTGTGTCTCAAATCTTTCCTAGTGACTCCCATACCTATAATGGATATTATCCCAGATTTTATGAAGTGTTGTATAATTTTGAATAGTCCTGTGCTATAGGCCACTGTAAAAATATAGCCTGTATCTAATCTATAAAGAATAAATACTGTTAAAGAAAATGGCAATGCTTGTAGCAGGGCAAAGAAGTAATAGTAATGCTTCAGCATGTAGTTTAAAATATGTTTTTGTTGTCCAATAGTGATGACATTCAATTGACTTGAACCATTTTATTTCTTGCTTCCCAGTATAATCCTGCTATTTCATGATTTAATTGCTTTCTGCTGTCTAGTATTTGACAGTGGAGGAGGTGTTATTTATTAAGAAGTTGTCCATTCTAGTTGCATGTCGTGCACTTTGAGTCTTCTATTATTCCAAACCGGTAAAGATGTTCTGACAAATAATCACAGTCTGTAAAGAATCTGAATTCAGCCACCTGCAGACCTTGGTAATTTCAAGATTGTGTAATTGGAAATTAATTGTAGTTAATGGACTCTGTTGCTGCTTTTGAGTCTATTAATATAACTATGTTTTGTTTGATGTCTGGCCTATATACAGGGTGTTAAAAAAGTATCCAATATTTTAGGAGGTGCTAGTATGCATCAAAACAAGAAAAAAATGTCTAATAAACATGGGTCCTACAACACATACTTTCTGAGATCTGAACACTTGTTCATAGGAGGTGCTCAATGTGATGTACAGTCATGGCAATGCATTCCTCTGCCCTTCGGCTTAAGGAAGCACACACTCTTTGAAATCGATCTGGTTGTTCTTGATAACCAAAAGTCTAGGGGATTTAGATTTGAGGAATGAGCAGACCAAGGTGTTGGGCCTCCCCAATCAGTTCAGCAGTCCTGAAATGTCAACATCAGGTGTTCATGCTCATTACGGAAAAAATATGCTGGTGTGCAATCATGCATGAACCACATCTGTAGTCTTTGCTGACATTGCACATACTCCAGCAAGGAAGGCAGTATGTTTATAAGAAAGTCCTGATAATAAGCCCCAGTTAATCTCTGGTAGCATGTATAGCCCTTAATCTATCGCCAAGAATGCCTACCCATAAGTTGATTGAGAATCGGTGCTGATGCCTTGTTTCTTCAAGTGCCTGAGAATTTTCACCAGCCCACACATGCTGATTACGAAAATTCACAATACCATCTCTGCTGAACCCTGCTCATATCTGCAACCAAACTTTTCTTTTCAGTATTCCATGCCAGGGGTGTCAACTACGGTATGATTATCTGGTAGCCTGCTGTAGTGTAGGGCAGAAAAATGCATTGTCATAAATGGACGTCACATTGAGCACCTCCTATGAACAGGTGTTCAGATCTCAGAAAGTATGTGTTGTAGGATCCATGTTTATCAGACTTTTTTTTTTCTTGTTTTGATGCATACTATCACCTCCTAAAATATTGGATACTTTTTTCTTAACACCCTGTAGAATATTTTTGAGTGGTGCTTCAATTGCGACAATTTCTCCACTAAAGTTATTTATGAATGGTCCTAAGGACTGAACCGACCTGAGCCTTAAGTGATAGACCATCTTTCCATGTATTATTTAGACTTTCTATAGTGTTTAACATGGTACATTATATTTGGTTTAGTTATTTGTATCATGTCATAGATGAAAAAACATCCAGCATTTCAGAACTACTTACCAGTTCCATCGGCAGAGAAGGCAAGGAAAGGGGAACCAGTTCTGAAGATTAGCTCTTTTTAATGGGTGCAACAGATAGTCTCTATTTTCTTTGCCTTCCCTGATGCGTTGTTTCAAACACTGGATGCTATGCTTCCATGACATGGTAAAAAAAAAAAAAAAACGAAAATCTCGCACCACGTCCTTTCTACAGTCGTACATGGTTCTGATCTGTATTTCATTACTTTATAAATTCTCATGTTATGTTAATGAATTATGGACATTCATTTCTTTTGACAACAAAAATATAAATTAATGAGAACACAAGAACACAATTGAAAATCTGAAATTTAGAAGATACAGAAATATAAATAAAACTATTTTCATCACATACAGACGAATGATGACACATATCTAAAATTACTTTTGTTTACATTCCACTGAATAGAAGAATGGTAAGCAGAATATCAATTCAGTGGATACATAATTTTATTCCTTATTCCAGGTACATTAGAGGCTTGTGGCTAAATATCCTTCCCCTCACTTCTCTCCCCCTCCAAATTTGTTGAAGTGTTACATTTTCGCCTCTTATTTCTTAAACCTTTCATTTGAGGAAACATTTTTAATCTTTTATTGCCTATATTTGTAATCCGTCTTTCTGTAATTTGCATTGTGTCTTAAAACCTTTATTTTTGAATTGATGATAGTTTTTTAAAAGTGAATTAATATTAAATTCTTTTTTTTTACTACCTTTTACATACTCTATATTTGTGTGCATCTGATACATTGTAAGAAGATACCTCAAAGACTTCTTAAGGACATCACTAAGTCTTCTTCTAAAACCCCTCATGCCTTTGGGCATTGGATGTCCTTGGCCAACTTTCTATATCGATCCTTATCCATTGTCAAATTTCTCAACTCTCTCAATGACTTTCCATGACTGACAGTTACCCTCTCTTTGTATTGTCCCCATTCCATTCTAAGATTTCCAACACATATTCCTCTTTCTGGCCTACCCTTGTATATGCATCCTTCTTGGAATTCTCTCCTCTTACATCCTAATAAGATGTCCATACTATCTGATCTGATTTCTTTTGCATGTTCTTTACTATATATTCCTGTTCCAGATTTTCTTTTATGATCCTATTTCTAATCTGATTTTTCCTGGTATGTCCGGCCACTCTTCTTAGATATTTCATTTAGGTAGCAACAACTCTGATGGCATGTTTCCCCAAAACTGTCCAACTTTCACTTCCATAGAGCAAGATTTGTTAATATACTGCTCTATATATTTGTATTTTTTTTTTTTGGCTCGCTTCTTTTTTTCCCCAACTATTGTACTATGGATCGACATCATTAAGTCTTGCCTTGAAATAGAACAATATGGTTGTTAAAGTGGAGTATTCTTCCCTTAAAATATATGCACGGAATGGGGCTCTATGGTCCAAATAAATAAACAAAAGACTGGGCAATGAGATAATAAATTGCGGATTTATTAACATTGAAGGGGTCCTGAACAAAATAAAAAATAAAGATCTGATAACATTGTTAAGTGATCATGATATACTAGGCTTAGCGGAAACATGGTTAAAGAATAATGAGAAGTTAGAATTACAAGACTTTATATGTCTTAGTAAAACTATGCAAAAACAGGGAAAGGGGGGAAGAAATCCAGGGGGAATTGCTGTTATAATTAGAAAGCAGGATAATTGAAATTAATTCTAAACTAGACGAAATAATATGGATTGGAGTATTAGATTTTAAAAGGAAAGTGGAATTCATAATTGGATGCACATATGTGCACCCAAGGAATTCTGAACATGTCAACAAAAATTTTTGGAATATGTTAAAATCAGACGTGAATAAATTAAGAGAAGACTACGAAGTGGAGGAAATATTATTAATGGGTGATTTCAATGCAAGGACAACGGAGGAGGATATTGAAAGCATAAGTCTTTGGGATGAGGATAATGAGAAAATTAGGAATAGTAAAGATAAAGTAATTAATGAAGAAGGAAAGAAACTGATAAGATTTTGTGAAGAAGAGAATTTTGACTTGTTAAACTGGAAATATGGGGAGGACTATGAAGGGAATTTCACGTTCATCTGTTCGAATGGTCAGAGTGTGATTGATTATATGTTAATAGCAGGAGATCTGAGATATAAGGTAAATAACTTCAAAATCGAAGACCGATTGTTAAGCAATCATATGGCTTTAAGAATCAAACTAAAAGTAGAAGCACCTATTAGACACTCAAGAGAAGAGAGTAAAGAGATCAAATATGGACGGGGAATGAAAGGGAATAAGAGAATCGTGTAGAGAGAAGAGGAAAAAGTTAACTTTAATAACTTACTAGAGGACAAAATGAGCGTATTACTACAAATGGGAATACAGGAAGCAATTGATATAACTTTGATAAAGCAGTCAAACTACTCTACCACAGTATCGAAAGAGCTAGTAGACGTATGATGCACAGCTCAAATGAGCAAAGGAAGATTGAAAAGGGGAGTTGGTACGATTTGGAATGTATAGAAAGCAAAAAGCGATACAAGAAGGTGTATAGGAAGTGGAGAGGGAGTAACAGTAGAGAGGATAAAAAAGCTTTTCTAAATTTGAAAAAAGAATATAAAGATCTACTCTTAGTAAAAAAGAAAACTTTCGCAAATAATGAGCTTAACAAGCTAAATGTATTGATTAGCAATAATAACATATCAGCAGCATAGAAGGAAATTAAACAGGTGGCAAAGTGAGAGAGAAAGACAAATGAAATTGGGGAAGATTATTGGCTGAGACATTTTAATAAATTAATGAGAAAATGTATGTGTGCTGAGAGTACATATAACTGTGGTGCAGGCATAAATGAAAGATATAATGAAATACTCGATGAGGATTTTAAATTAGAGGAACTTAGAGACTTTATATTTAAATTAAAAAACAAGAAATCTGCTGGAGTAGATGGTATTCCCAGTCAGTGCTGGAAAGAATTTAATAGGAAGGAGAGTTGGTTAAAAATATTAGTGAAAATGTTTAACAGAATGAGAAAAAGGTTCAGGATCCCGGATTCGTGGACTTCAGCAATACTTGTGTCAATTTACAAAGGGAAAGGGGATGAGAAAGTTACGAATAACTATAGGGGCATATCACTCTTATCATGCTTAGGAAAAATTTATACAGGTCTGCTAACAAGAAGGTTAAGATCATGGATGGAGAGGTATGATATCATCTCGGACTTTCAGAGCAGATTCAGAGAAAAAAGAAGAACAAATGATAACATTTTAATCATTAAAACTGTAATTGATAAATATCTAAATTCTAAGAGAGGTTGTATGTACTGGTGCTTTCTTGATTTAGAAAAGGCTTTTGATCAATAACAGAGAGAAATTGTGGTACAAAATGGAAAAAATTGGTATCAGTTCCTTATTTTTAGAAAATATAAAATCAGTGTATAGAGATGTGGGATTTAGGATTAGGCTAGCTGATGGAAATCTGTCCAAATTGATAGAGCAAACGAGAGGAGTGAGACAAGAATGTAACCTGAGACCTTATTTATTTAACATATTTATTAATGATATTTTAGATAATGTAGCAAATGTGAATTCTCATTACCCAGTGTTAGATAACATACCTATTTCGGGGCTACTTTTTGCAGATGACTGCGTTATTGGAGCATTCTCGGTCAATGGGCTTCAAAAGGCGATTAACGAAATTAATAGCTTCTGTAAAACTTGGGATCTGAAAATAAACGAAAAGAAATCAAAAGTCCTAACCTGCAAAAAAGGGCAACATGCATAGCAAGAAAGAGAAATGGTACGTGAATAAAATTCCAATTGATTGTGTTTCCAGATTTAAGTACCTAGGAGTGATAATAGACAGTAGGGGAAATTGGAAGTTGCAAAATTAATTGACACTGAATAAAGGAAAAAAATGCACTCCAAGCAGTAGGTAGATGCTTAAATAAATGACCGAATATTGGGGTGAAGAATTTTCTCAACAACTATAATGCACTAGTAGAATAAAAAATATTGTATAATATTGAGATCTGGGGTAGTAGGCTATCCAGCAGAAACATCGATAAAGTAAGAGCCAAAATGTGTGAATATAATTTCTAGGAATACCGGAGAATGCTTCTAACCTGGCAGCCTTACTAGAGGTGGGAACCGATTCGAGTCTGGGAATTATTCTAGAAAGAAAAATAAAATATTTAGGTAATATTCTGTTTAGGAATGATTCAGCAATTATAAAAACATGTAACTTATCTTTTGTATGGAAGCTGGTAATTGGAAATCGAATTGGCTGAAAGAGCTAGAAAGAGAAATAAACAGATTAGGTCTAAATTGGCTATGGAATGAACTAGGGTCTGTATACATGGAAACTATTGGAAGAATAGTGAAAGAGAGGGCAAACGAAATTTCGAGGCAAAATATTTTTAGTAATATTAAAGACCTAGGATTACTAAAATACTATAGGGAGGTTAAACAGTTTTGAGAACAGGAAGAATATATTAGACTAAATTCAAGGGAAGATAGAACAGAAATGGCATGGTGGAGATTAGGTATCTGAAGGCTCAAGAATAAGAGAGGGAACGTAGAGAAGGATAAATGTTCTTTATGTGGACTAGCGGAAGACGCAATGCATATTGCGTTAAATGTCAGGCAACGAATGATTTGAGAAACGGTTGGGTGGATAAAAAACTTCTACAAATAAATGCTATAGTAGCTTATAAAAAAATGAATGGTCCCCATAACGCCAGCAATCTGCATAAATTAGGAAAATTTCTTTTTAGAGTTAAAATTAGATGGGAAGAGAAAGTCAAAACTCTAACAGGTATGGAATTATAAATGTTGAATAGTCGGACACAATAGGAAACTACGAAAAGTAGTCAGTGAAGTTAACAGAATAATTTTTAAGAGATTGAGTATAGAAATGAAAAAGTTAAAGTAAGAGTTTTAAATACAAGAGCTATACTTATTATTAGCTTTTTGTTTTTTATTGTTATTGTTGTTATTATTATTATTATTATTATTATTATTATTATTATTATTATTATTATGGTGAATTGAGGATACTTATAAGTCCAATATGTATTATTTTTTGTAATATTTATATAGTGAGTGATGGCGGATTAAGAACTGGAACACATCTAATCCACCATGACGTGAACAAAGATGGATGAAATACATAAATAAACAAAAGTAATAATAAACTGTGTGACATATGATCTACGGATATAATTAATTCTTAGATGATATCTCGTATTTGATATAAAAAATCTAAGAAATAGTGTACTGTCTAAAGGGATTAAGAGTAAGCTTCAAAGACTGATTAAAATAAGTTCCATTTCTATTCAGTTTATGAGTATTACTGGTTTATCTTGTGTAATTTCATGGTTTGAATTGTTACAGTGACGACACTTAACCAACGCTTAGCACAGCCTGAATTCCAAAAACAACTTGTGACTGAGCTGTTTCCTGCACATAAACATCTCATGATCAAGAGATCACAGCGATGTCGCAGCTGCGAACACAATGTTAGCAAACCAGAATACAACCCAGGTTCAATAAAGTTCAAGATTCAACTGGCAGCCTAGTAAGTATTACTTTAATTTAATGCTGCTATCTGCATAGTTTAGGCCTTGTTGTTGGTAATGATAGTAGTGGTGATGGTGGCTGAGGCAGTGGCAGTAATGATGATGATGATGATGATGATGATGATGATGATGATGATGATGATGATGATGATGATGATGATGATGATGATGATGATGAAGAATTAATATTTTTTTCACCAGATGTTATGGATCAGTTTTCAACCTCTTTTGTTAATGCACTACTATTTCTAACTTGATATAATCTTAGTACATGCGTTACTAATCAAAAGAATTCGAAGGAAACTTTGTGTCTCTATTCAAATTACCTAGGCATTCATCTTCCTCTTTTTCCAGTTTGAGGTTTACTTCATAGACTGAAACTAACCGAATTCTTTGTGATTTTTGTGATATTCGAGCATTTAGTAGGCCTAACCATCTATCATTGTTGTCCATTCAACTGAAGAGTAAAATCTGATGTCTACAGCTGCAATAGTTGTGGTGTCTCTTGATTGATTGTCTACCATAGTACACTAGGTCAAAATGAAACTGGCCGGCATCTGAGAGACTAAGTTCATATCAGGTATTTCCGTGAGCGCTCGGAACAGCCAGACTTTGTTCAAAAATTGCATATATTCTTGTAGAAGTTATAATGGGGAACACAACTATTAATCACTAAAATCTTCCGAAAAAATAATTCATGTACGAGATTTAAAACAGACAGATCGTTCACAGTGTTTAAACAGTGAATATTGTAACACAAACACTATATATAATAGGTTCACAAGTGGAGTATGACTATTGCTCATTACAATGCCATTTTTACTGCAGTAGTACTCTTAGCGTAGTGGTAGAGCATTAGCTAAGTGTTCATGAGGTGCAAGTTCAGATCTTCGTGGAGCTAATAAACTTCCCCCCCCCCCTTTAAATGCATCTGTGAAAATATAACAGGGTTTCGTCTTTTTTTTTTAATCTTAGAATACTTTTCGCTTTATTATTTTTTTCGTGTTAATAGAAACTTTTGATGCTAGATGGAAGTAACACTAAAAACGACAATTAGGGTCTTTCATATTAAAATACTGTGTCAATTATTTTATTAATCCCTGCTGCTTTACACTCTTTTGCTTAAGGAACAGTCAGTAAAAATGTTGACAGTTAAATAATTGGCAATAATTAATTTGCAAGTTGTGCTACAGGGAATATGATTTATACTAATCTAAATCCGTGATCATCAGGGCCTAAACATAGTAATTGTAAACAAGAAGAAAAACCATAATTCTGATAACAAAATATATCCTGATTTTCTGGGATTATAACCACAAATTTTCACCAATTTTGTAATTATCTGTAAGTAACATGAAGTAACATAAGCAAAATTATTTGACTATATTACACTGAAAGGAGTTGTAAAAAATAAGAGAAAGGATAAAACAAAAAATTCACTACGGAGATTCGAACTCGAGGTGCCTGCATAGAAGTTAAGTGGCTTAACCATTGCTCCACGTGAAGTATGCTGTGGAGGTAGCTCAAATCAGCACCTTGCAGTGCTATCATGGAGACCATACATCATATGGGAAAAAGAAAATTTTGTCTGTACAGAACCATGCAGCATATGGGTGCCTAAGTGTTGTATGCAGAGATCTGTAGATCATCTCTTGCTGTTCCTAATGTATTTTGTTTGATGATCTTAAACAAAAATTGTGCATCTCTGCAGCACTGGAATCCAGAATTATATAAAGTAATGGTTGGAAAACAGTAAGTGCTGCAAATACACATGCCAAGCTTCATCGAGACAAATGTGCATCTATGGTGGGACTGTATGAAGTATTCTTTAAATCAAAGTTGTTGTACAATTAATTAATGTAAAGCAAAACAATTTCTTTAATTCTTCTTTAATAGTAAAGAAATCATTAGATGACAGTTGGAGAGACAGCGAGAGGAGAGTAAAATATATGTCAAGGGGGCATATGCCCAAGAGAAAAATTACCATGACAGCACTGGCGCCTTGTATTATGTAGTTAACGAAAGTGACACATGGAGCTTTATGGTAGTGAACTGCATGTTCACTCGAAGGAACTTAGAAAATTTTCACTGCTCAAGAAGCCGGCCAGTTTCATTTTGACCAAGTGTACATCTACTGGCATAAAAGGCTGTAGTCTGATATATTTTATATTTTACCATTTATTTTTTTGTTTTCAAATAAATGAAAACTTGAAGTAAATAAGGATCTAAGTGCTATTTTGAAACTTTGTAAGAAAATGAGTCCATAATATACATTGAAGCTGTTGGCACATACACATCCCACCCAATAAATGAAGGAACAAGTCTGGACTTTGAGTCTTATTTATGTTATAAATAATTGTTGTTTCAGTAAAAACACAATTTTCACAAACATGGACTTAGATTCTTATTTACTTGAAGTCTTCAAATATATTATAAAATTTATGTTAAATAAATCATTATACAGTGAAACTTTGTTAAGATGCTCTTCAAGGGACCGCACAAATATAGCGTATTAAACGGGACTGCTTATTAGTGAAAGTGGGTCATTTTTGGATTTTTTTAATTTTAACACAAAGGTAAGACTCATCATAAACATTCGTTGAAGAAATTTAAGGATTAAATACAGTAATTATGCAGGATAGAAGGTTACGAGAAACTGCACTTAGTGTCCCGCAAGAAATATTTCAAAGTCCAATGATGGGACACTGCGCATGCGCAGGACACAGACAAGTAAAGGTGCTACCACACCATAGATAAAGCTAGTGCACTAACGTAACATGTACATAAACCGTTTTAGCATGTATATTTCACAATAGCTGAGACTCAACATAACAAATGGCGGCAGTTATATTGCATCGTTTAGGGCCGTTTTCTCCAAAGTTAGTTAAACTTGGGATAAATTAAACCCGTTCAACTTTACTATTCAGTTTAAACATGCTTCCATTTTCTCCATAAATATATGGCAGCCCACCCGTTTAAACTAATGTTGGCACTAGATGCTCATGGCTTCTCATGTGTTGGCTACACTGAACAATAACTTGATTACTGATGGCGCGTCAACATGTCAGCCACAGATCAGGATGTCAGCTGTTTACAAAGAATTAATGCTATAATCAAATCAACGCAAATAAAGAAGGAATGGATCTACTAGTTTCACAAATAGGCACCACAAATAAATAATTTATATCCATGTGAAGTGTTGTCTATCATTTAATCAGTAGTTTTCTTGAATTTATTGGAAAGCATTCTCGATTCCACTTTTCTCTGATAGGCAAGATCGTACAATAACTTGTGTCTTCTGTTAATGTGTATTATCTGATGGCATATGTGGATCCATTTTAATATAAAAATTAATTTCCTTTAGTTTATTCCTTTCCCTCCGAAAATCACGATTTTAATTAATTTCAAGAAGACAACTTCCAGCTTTTTAACGTGTTGGATAACCCACTAAATTAGGCCTACCTGATGTACCCAGGATCTTGATAATTCTAAGGGAAATTGCTTTTATTTTTAACATTGTAGTATGTGATCTAATCTATTTATGTAATATTCACAGGCCCTAGTTTATAATTGGTTAGAATGGGCAAATACCCAGCGCAAGGGAGCAAGAGAAAGTATTTTAAGGTATCCAGAATATGGATTGCACCCTTTCCCTGTTACTTCAAAATTCCAACCTTGTGCACACAAAATAAATTATTGGCACTGAAAAGTGCCTTTTCGTAAATATAATGATGCGCATTCGACAAACGCAGACAAATCTGCTCTTTTTAGTATTTTAAGACATAATTTGGTAGGTGCAATCCATGTTCTAAAATTTTCCCTTTGTTTGGTGAATTGGCACAATTATTGTTTCACATTTTTGTTTGGTAATAGAATGGATGAAGTTAAAGAAAGAGGTTAGGGTGCCAACATTTGCTCTGTCCAGTTTTCCAGTGACCTAAACCCAGGGCCTAAATATTCATAATAGGTGTCATCCTCTTGTATTATTTTTATTTCAGTAAACGGTTGGTTGCACTGTATGATTGGTTTATCGTCCATTATGAATTTTGATCAGATTATCATAAGCTGATTAATGTACACTGTAAGGTCCTTTGTTCAGAAATGTAGAATTCAGGGGAAAAAAAGTAAGAATTTCAGTCCAGTAGAAATTGATTTACTGCTCTCTTTAGCTAGTACAAAGAAAGATATATTAGAATGTAAGAAAACCGATAGTACATCTTTAAAAGACAGAAAAAGCTTGGCAAGAGCTAGCAGAAAGTTTCAATGAAATTAGTGGAACTGTAGTACGGTAAGAGAGTGGAAGATATTAAAGGGGAAGTATGAAAACCTCAAAAAGACCTGTAAAAGTAGATTTTCCGAAGATAAAAAATACACATAGGTGCAGGTGGAGACCCAAGTCAACCGAACTTAATAATAACTTATATTAAAATAAAAGAGATTATTGGCACAATACAACTTGAGGGGCCACCATCTGTATGTGACTCAGATTGTACTGGCCAGTCATCACTACTCGCATCTGTGGAGCACCCATCTGCAAACATTGGAAAAGCACAATTTCCTCCTCAAATCCAATCAATTCAAAATTCCAATGTAATTCCCTTTTCATCTGTGAATCTATACAAGTCTGTAGCTTCTGAATCCCAAGCATTTGTCACAGGTGACGATTAAAATCCCACTGATCAGGTAACTGAAGATATACCAATATAATAGTATTTTAGGATAATATACAAATTAATGAAGTAGAAGCCATTCCATGTAGCAGTCAATTCAGTATTAGGGACCTAAGGAAACCTACTTCCACTCCACTCCTAGTAAAGAAGAAAAGACCATCACAAGACAGTTCATTGGCAGGAAATAAACTTATGGCATTATGGCAAGAAAAACAAGTTCTGCAGTTACAAAAACAAGCAATAGAGGATCAAATTTAATTCCAAAGGATGGAGCATGAATTTAAAGTACCGGTAACATATACAATATTATGAAAGTAGAACATACAGTGAAGATGAAACTCACAGAACTTTATATAAAAAATAAGGAGTTTGATCTTGAGATGAAAAGAAGAATTCTTGAACTTGATGTTAGAAATAGGGAATTGGACCTTAAAACAAACAGCTAACTGAAATCACAAGATTTTGATGTAGTTATGGTGTTTATTTTGTTCAAGTCTATATGTTCTTTTTTATTAAAATTAAAAAATGTAATCTAAAGTATTAAATCACTTTAGGTACCGGTAACTTATATATTTAAAGGCAGTATTGATAACTTCAGTTTTGTAGTAGTTTTTAGTGGTCCTAATATGTTATGATGTCATTTTGATATTTTCATAAAGTCATTCGGTTTATATTATTCACTGTATTAATAATACCATAATCAACATATTACATCAGGTTATCATGCTACTTAAAACAGAAGATATTTAAATTTATGTAGCTTCTTAAGTAGTTGAATAACAAGTTAATCAGTAGGTAATTTAACTTAATTGCAATTCAAAACCAAATTTATTGCATGTTATCACCTACCCGGTATCACATAATTTATATATGGCTTATTTATAATATAGTAATAATACATAAGAAAAAAAACAGTAGGCCTAGGCCTAATTATAACATGACATCAAAATGTTCATAAATCAATTGTTAGTTTCATTTCTAATTATTTTAATAGACATGAACATAATATGAAATATACAGTATATTCCCTCCAGCTAATTTCTTATATGTTAGAAAATAAACACACTGCATATTTCAAGTAATTAGTTACGTTCTGTCATTGAAATCCGACATTGATATAATTTTGATACAAATGCATATATATTTCAACTTGTAACATCACTGCGTAATTAAAATAAAGTGGAATTTTTACATAAATTGTGACTACACTATAATGTGTTAAAATGTTTGTGTATCAGTAACTTAGTAATATTTTATATAACACAGTTACAGTTAAGTCAGGTCATCATTAGATTCTATATTATGGAGGTTGTGTTGCATCTAAAGCTACACCACACAAGATAATAAGTCAGGTTTAAAAAAAATAACAATTTTAGGCTTAATAATTATGGTGTAAGTTACTGGTACTGCTTAATTATCAGTGAAGTAAAGTTATAATATGTACTTTTGAAAATATCCAAGTTTAACATGAATAATAAACAATGTTACATGTACTGCAGTGAATGAAACTCATTTTATGTTAATTTAATCTCTTCCTTCACTGGTTCACCAACAAATCATGGAAGTACTGATGGATAAGGTGGTTTCGCCTGACATTATTTTCTGCTACATTTGGGTGATTGTTAGCTGCTTGAGGGAAGTTATGCACAGCGTTAATGGCATCCAACTGGTCATCAGTAACAGGAGGTATATTTTCATTCTCATTGCAAGCTATATTGTGTAAAATAGCTGTTGCCACAATTACACTTTGAATTCTGTCCAATTTTAGTCTGATTCCAGTAGCTAAAACAGGAAATCTTCTTTTCTATACCCCATAGCTCCTCTCTACTGGACTTCTAGTCTTTAAGTTGTTCCTCTGGCGTGTGTGTAATTGTCAGTGGTGTAATGAGATAATTTTGTAGAGCATATCCACTATCTCCAACTAGAATGGCTGCACCAAATTCTCCATCTTCAAATCGCCTCTTTAATTCTTGAAGAATTAAAAATATGTGAGTCATGAGATGAGCCTGGCCACCTAGCCACAATGTCTCGAATCAACAAGGAAGAATCAGACACAGTTTGCACATTAATTGAAAAAAATTCCTTGCGATTTCTGAAGATTTCTGCATCTCCTCCACCTGGTGATTGTATTTTCACATGTGTTCAGTCAATTGTACTTATATAGTTAGGAAAACGCCAAATCGTATAAAATCCGTGCTTAACCCTTGCCGTTCCTTTAGATGTTGTTGGCATGTTGATATAACGCTGTGACAAATGTCGTATAGCTGTTGAAACTTTTGCAAGGACTGAGAGAACAGAGACTGGAATTAGAGTACAGAGAGTGGACTGAGAGGACAGAGAATGATCTGAGAGTACAGAGAGTGAACTGAGAGAAGATAGTGGACTGAGAGGAATGACAGTGGACTGAGAGGACAGAGAGGAGCCTGGGAGGATAGAGCACTGTGAGATAGGGAGTAAGCTAAGAGAACAGAGGGAACAGAGACTCAACTGAGTGGCAAGAAGGTGGAGAGCGAGGATAGTGAGTAGACTGAGAGACCAGAGAGTGGACTGAGAGGACAGAGAGTAGACGGAGGGGACAGAGAGTAGACTGAGAGGAAAGGAAGTGGACTGAGAGGACAGAAAGTGGACAGAGATTACAGAGAGTGAATTGAGAGTACAGAGAGTAGACTGAGGGGCAGAGAATGGAATGAAGGGACAGAGTGGACGGAGACGACAGGGAGAGGACTCAGACAACAGTGTGTAGCCTGAGAGGATAGGGAGTGGACTGAGAGGATAGGGAATGAACAAGAGGAGTGGGAATGAGCTAAGAGAACAGAGAGTGAACTGAGAGAAAAGAGAGTGGACACAGAGAATGTTGAGTATATTGAGAGAAGAGAGAGTGGACTGAGAGGACAGAGAAGGGGCAGAGATTACAGAGAGTGAATTGAGAGTACATTGTGTGGATTGAAAGGACGGAAAATGATACAAAGAAAACTGAGAGGATGGAGTGGGCTGAGGAGAAAAAGAGTGAACTGAGAAGACGCAGATTGGACCGAGAGGAGAGAGAGAGAGAGAGAGAGGACTGAGAAAGTAGAAAAGGGAAAGGAAACAGAGTGGACCGATATCAAAGAGAGAGTACCGATACTGAAATTACAGTGAGTGAGCACAGAGAGGACTCAGAAGAAAGAATTCTGACTCGCAGTTTCCCCAGTTCACTCTCAGTCTTCTCTCTATCCTCTGTCCACTCTCAGTTCACTCTCTGTACACTCAATCCACTCTCAATTTTTCACCCCACTCTGTTCTCTCAGTCCACTCTCTGTCACCTCAGTCTACTCTCTGTCCCTTCCCTGTTCTCTCAGGTCACTCTCTGTTCACTCTATGTCCTATCAGTTCACTCTCTGCCTTCTCTGTCCTCTCAGTCCACTCTCTGTCCTCGTGAGTCCACACTCTAAGCTCTCAGTACACTCTCTGTTCTCTCAGTCCACTGCCTGTCCTTTCATTCCACTCTCTGTAGGCCTACTCACAGTCCACTTTCTGTACTCTCAGTCCACTCTCTGTACACTCAGTTCACTCTGTCATTTTTGTGCCTTCTCTGACCTCTGCCTTCCCTCTGTCCATTCTGTCTCGTCTCAAAGTTCAGTTCATGAAGGAAAGAGAAGAGTGAGAATAAAACAATGACTGAGAAGACAGTGACGACTGAAATTTAACGGAAGGGGTTCAATATGTAAGGTTTTCTTTAGATTTAGATTTTCCAGCAAATCCTTCATACCCACATTAATGAATTGTAATTTTAAGAGGCTCGAATTAAGGAGATAACACGCTCACTAGGTTCAAACTACAGTCCGATATCAAACGGAGGGGATTCATTATGTATACAAGTTTAGATTTTTCCTGCAATTCTTTATTCCTACAATAAGCAATTATACATTTTCAGGACTCTAACTCAGGAAGTAATTCCGTCATTGGGTTTTAAAACTACAGACTGTAATGTGGCGGAAGATTTGCATTGTGTATAGTACAAGTTTTTAGTTTTTCCTGAAATGTTTTATTCCTTTAATAAAAAATTATAAGTTTTCGGGGCTCAAACCCAGGAAATAATGCCATCACTGGGTCCAAACTACAGACTGTAATTTGGCGGAGGTCGAGCAGTGTGTATACAAGTTTTTAGATTTTTCCTGGAAATTTTTATGCCTCTAATAAACAATTATAGCCCACACTTTCGGTATTCGAACTCAGGAAATATTGCCTCACTTTGTCCGAACAAGAGACTGTAATTTGGCGGAAGATGTGCATTGTCTATACAAGTTTTTAGATTTTTCCTGCAATTTTTTATGTCTCTAATAAAGAACTATAAATTTTCGAAGCTCAAACCCAGGATATAATACCGTCACTGAATCCAAATTACAGACTGTAATTTCGCGGAAGTAGAGCATTGAGTGTACATGTTTTTGGGCTTTTCCTGTAATCTTTAATACCTATAATGATGAATTATATATTTTCGGGGCTCGAATTCGGCCTTAATTGGTTCCTATGTTGGCGGTTCCATAGATGAACCGTTGATACTACAAATACAATCTTTGTAATAATACAGCAGTATTTTACACTCTTTGCGCGTCTTGTACTCTCTGCTCGCCCTGCATTAGGTTTTTATCGAGAGGAAGATTGGCATAAGTAACAATTTTCGTTACAGTGGAGGCAGATGAGTTAAGGTTGGTAGCGCAAAAAGCGCTAGAAATATGTTGGCACTCCTTCAGATGTTACAGCATAGGGGGACAAATACTGCAGTAGAGCCAAAGGTTATTTTATTTTCTTTCCTTTCAGAAAATGTCAGAACAAATGCACTGTCATATGAATTAAAGTGTCCCTTTATTAAAAAGGTAAAAAATTGTTTTCTGTCTTGCATTTGATCCAGTACTATGAATAAATTGCATTTTCAACATGATTTAAATCGGAAGTGACATCAGTAATTTGACTATTAGAAACATTAATGAATGTATGAATCACAAGATACTGCGGCAAGGGCTTCATTGTGAGAAGAATTTGGAATGTCTACCGCTTCCACTTCCTCTTTGTCAAGTCTTCACTGACAAGGCAATTTAAAACTGCTAGCAAGAAGGACAGGGTCTGCAGGTACTCAAGGGTCGCATTCCATTCTATTGCATTCACCAAACAAAGATTCCTACAAATCCTTGAATATGTGGGCACTAGCGGTAAATGTAGAAGTCCAGGAAAAATTTTCTCATCCTTTAAAGTACGATATTTTAGAATTTTCAGCAGATGAAAGAGTGTATTAAATGGGATGACGAGCTTATTAAGCGGTGGATTTTACATGGTTTTATATAGGGATGTCAAGGGACTGGGTGAAAAGAGCATATAATGTGGAATAGCATAACAAACGGGCATGTATTATCGGGAAAGTAAAGCTGGAAGGCACTTGTAGATTTATGACATACAAAAGAATGCTGTTATTGAATGAAAGGCTCCAGATGAAACTTACTGGCCATTTACTGTATCCGTCACATAACTTGGCAGTAAGCTGAGCTGAGAGAGTAAGAGCTATTTTCAGCAATATTACCACGTCAGTGAAGTTAGTATGTTGAAGACAAAGGTCGTAATGTCGAAATGGGATGTAAATATAAGAAGATGGTTTGAAAATGTGATAACTTAATTAAGCCTAGATATGATGTATTGATTGATTTGTAAAGAGAATAATGCAGTTTTATCTTTAAGGCACATATTCGTACTTGAATCTAATTTTAGTGACATTTATAATATATAATATATTTGTTATTGCATACAGACAAAAATTACACCAGATATTTTTTCCTAGAATGCAAAGTTTTGGTCCATGAGCGTACTATACTATTACACATCAATCTTTTAATATTTTGGATTACAGTCTATACAAAACTAGAAAGGTATTGACAATTCAGCAGCTTCGAAGTGTCACCATGGCAACCGCTCAAACTAGCCAATCAGAGACCATGACAACAGGCCGATGTTGCCGACTGTTTCACAGCGAGCACGTGGTAGCCAATTACTTTGTTCAGAAATGTTGAATTTTCGTTACTATGTTGCAGCAAGTATTGATGTTCTGTCGTGGCTATTGTTTTCGTAGATATTTTGTTGTTGATGAAGGTAGAATTAGTTTGAGTTTAATTTTAAATTTAATTCAGTTGTGCGTATATTTGTAACGCGATTTATAGTGTTCGTGTGTTCATTTATACAATGTCGCAAGGCATCACTCCTGCAGTTAGCGGCATAAAACGAACCATGGGCTCAGAAGGAGAAAGGAGTGCTACAAGAACAGCGAGAGGTCTAGAAGTAACGGAAAAGGTGCTCCTCTTACAAGTCAGGCGAGAGAAATGGTTTGTAATGTGCGGGAATATTTCGAAAAAGAAGGTACAGTGGCAGGCCTCTTATTCCTGTACAACAGATGGTGAATAGTACTGCAAAGGCTCTCAAAATGGAAAGAATAAATTTAAATTGAACAAACAAGAGGATAGACTTCCCGACTTGAAACACGAGGAAAGAAAAGGAAAGTGGAAAAGTGGGTGATAAATTTAGATGCCTTTCAGAAGGATGCAATCCAGTGATATGTATGTATATTTGTATTACCAATGGAAGGAGTATTCTATGTTAAAAAAGCTGCAAATTGCGCATGGAGATGTGGATCTTTTCCATGGTAGTGTTTCTTCTCTGCACACTGTCTTAAAGAATTTAAGTTTCAAGTATAAAAAATCAATGATCATAAAGTATTAATGAAGAGAACTTATCGCTTAAACACTATGTACATTTATTTGTCTATGCTATGTACCATATTCACATTCATTCATATGCCTATTATTATTATTATTATTATTATTATTATTATTATTATTATTATGATCATCATCATCATCATCATCATCATTATTGTTCTGGTCAAAGACTACTGCATGATACAAATTTATGAGTTATCAAAAGTTGTTGTTCCATATCCAAGAGATCTATAAAGTGAGAAGAGACAGCATGTAACACCTGCACCGGCACCTTGTTCTCTGGAGATCAAGGATACGTTGGTATGAAGCCAGTTTTGTGGAGGGTACCTAATATTAATTGTCTCTAAAGACAATTGTTTCATTATTTCAGTGTTTACTTCTGATTTCAGTATTTCTTCTGTTAAATTTAGATTATACTCTATATTTAATAGAGTTAAAGAGTTTGGTTTAATTTGTAAGTTTTCTTTTAAATTCGGGATATTGATTTTCTGTTTTAATTCTTGAACCATGGATATGAAACTTTTTTGAGTTTTTAATCTACAGAGAGTACTGCATGAATGCCAATTGTTTCCTGGTAATCTGATAAGTTTTTCATATTGAATCAGTGCTTTTTCTTCTATTGTCATTTTGATGCTGTTAATATTAGTGAGGAATCTCATAGAATCTATTGGAGTTGTTTTGATTCCACCAGTAATGAGCCTGAGAGCTTGGTTTTGAATATATTCTATTTCGTTTATGAAAGGTGAAGTAATTAAAATTTCTCCGCAGTGTGTCAGCACTGGCTGTATAAATATTTTGTATGTAGTGTTCAAAGTATTTCTATAGCATCCCCATTTCTTTCCTGCTAGTCTTTTTAGAAGGGAGAATCTTTTACGAGCTTTTGCAGAAATGTATTTCAAATGGTTACTCCATGTTAACTTACTATCGGAAATAACTCCAAGATATTTGGATTCATAAGTCATAGGAAGGTGTTGGCCATTGTATTGGATATTGAATTCTCTTTCTTTTTTACCAAGTGAAAATATTTGGTAGTTACGTTTGCTTAAATTGAGTGTCATCAAATTTGATGTATTCCATTCATGTAGTTGATCTAGAGCTTTAAGAGCAGAATTTTGAATTTTGTCTCTATGTCTATAAGATCCGGAAGTCCACAAAACTGTATCATCTGCAAATAGTGCTGTTTTCATGTTTGATTCCTTTAATAGGGAGGGTGAGTAATTTATATAAATATTGAATAAAGTTGTGCTAAGGACAGCTCCCTGAGGTAGACTTTGGTATGTTTGTAACTAGAAAGTGAGTTATTGAATTTAGTGGCAATGAATCTTTGACTAAGAAATTCTGATATCCATCTGAACATATTGCCACGAAAATCGTCTGTAGCTGCATTTAGATTGGCAACAGGCCATGATTGTTTGGCCAAACACCTGCATAGAATTGGAATATATCAGTCCCCTAACTGCCCATTGTGCAACTCAAACCAAGAAATATTCGGAACACCTCAAAATCTGTGCTTCAGTGGCTAGTCATGATAATATCTTTGAAAAATACTGGAGTGCAAGAGGTCAAATGACTTTATTGTCAAACGCCTGGCATTAGAAAACAACAACAACATATTGCTGGAGATACCTAATTTCTGGAGTTTTAGTAATAATTTATTTCTCCAAACAGAGTCATAAATATTGCCAGGGTATCTTCTTTCTTGTTAAAACTGTCTTTTATTTCTTGGCCGAGGCGTATGACTTGTTCATTAGTAGAGTGTAGTTGTCGAAAGCCGGCTTGTCTTGGTGATAAAAGATTTTGGGTTCTAAATACCAAGTTAATCTGTTGGAGATCATTGACTCCATAGTTTTTGCTATCATGCTTAATAGTGCTATTGGTCGATAACTATTAACATCATGAGCAGGTTTCCATTTTTTGTGAATTGGTACAATGATTGCCTTTTTCCAAGCTGCAGGAATTGAGGTGTTCCATGTTAAATTGAAAATGGATAAAAGTACAGACTTGGCTTTTTCCCCCAGATGTTTAAAAAATTCGGAATGAATGTTGTAGGGACCAGGAGATTTCTTGGTTTTAAAATTGATAAACATTTCAGGTTTTGTGATATTACTAGTAATATTGTTTTTATTATTTTTATGTAATTCTCTTTTGATAAATTTGTCATTTTTTTTTTTTATATTAGGATGTAATCTGTGAGAGTGTGAGTAGTGTTTATTAAATGCAGTTGCTATATCTCTACTGTCTGTCAGCGTTTTGTTATTATAAATAATAGGTTGGCTACTATTTTCCTGTGTATTGGAAATATTCTTCAGAAATTTATATGTTTTAGCACTATCAGTTCTGTAATTAATATTTTCAATAAATTTATTAAAACTATTTTTTCTTTTTTGCTGTTATGATTGCTTTTTTTAAAAATGGCAGACTTCTTCCTCCAATCTTGAGTATCTTCTGGTGTTTTGATATGTTCGTCTTTGTTCTTGCTTTATCTCTATCTTGTTTCAATAAATTCAGGTTTTCTGTCCAGAATGGGGTGTATTTTTTTGGTTTGCCTCGTGGAATGTGCTTTTTTTGCGATTTTAAGAATAGATTCACAGAAATATTTGTTCAATCTATCTTGAGTTTGTATTTTCCATTAGTGGTGTGTTGAGCTTGAGGTGGTCATCTAGTTCTGTTCTAAATAGTTCCCAATCCGCTTTCTTAAAATTCCATGTTGTTTTGGTATTGTAGGTTTCTTTTCTTCGATTTTGGTGGAGATGGATAGAAGCAATGATGACTCTATGGCCAGATCCAGGGTCTTCAATTATTTTTTTCTTGGTTTCGTGATGGATATCTGATGTTACTTACTAGTAATAAGTCTCGATTTGTGCCAGAACCAGAATAATGTATGAAAGTAGGGGGATCTTCTTTTCTGTAGACAAGTTCTGCGGTTGTAGTATTTAGGAAGTGCATGATCATTTTTCCAGGTTGGTTTACATTATTGTAGCCCCAAAGTTGGGAGTGGGCGTTAAAATCACCAATTATGATAGTTTTAGGTTGTATATCAAACAAAGTTAGATCAAGAGGATTATTTGGTGGGTTATAGGCACTGTAAATTTTGAAATGTTGTTGATTTTTCCATACTTCAATTTTTATTAGTTCTAATTTGCTTTGATTATCCATTTCTTTTATGATTTGAAAATTTGTAATTAATTTCTTTGATATACCTGCGAGAATTCCACTACTGATCTGTCTAACTCGGTTGGACAGTATGATATGATATTTATTTATTTATTTATCTATCATATATCTGTAAGACAGACCTGTTACAATTCTATATTACCCTAGATCTGCCTTACTTTACAATTTTAATCACCTATGCCAAGTCTCACAACTAAAAAAAAAAATAAACAAAAAAGAAAAACACACACACACACATACACACTACAAGATCAATTTAATACACCATTACTTTTAACTTTCTCTGCCCATTTCATCTTCACTATTATTAAAAATTTGCCCAATTTATTTAACTCATATTAGTTATATTACATATTTTCGTATATGCTACATATCTATTCATATTCAAAAATTTGTTATTTATCCACTTTTTCCTTGTATTGTCTGTTACTTGACATTCTAATAATATATGGAACACTTCTTCTCCCATGCTGCAAAGGGAGGGAGATAGCCTTCTCTATGGTACCCCTCCTGTTTTTCAGTTTCCATATTCCTAGTCTTCACCAAGCTAAGCCCATCCTCACTTTCCTATTATTTATTCTGACATATTCTTCTTGTTCCCATGACGTTTTAATGTCCTTATAGTTACTTAATGTTCTCAATTCGTTGAGATTTTGTTATAATTCCTGTTTCGTAATTTCGTTACATCTCTCTTTTATGATTTTACAAATTACATTTAAATTCATTACTCCAGTTTCCTCCCATAACCATCTTAGACCTAATCTACTCACCTTGTTCTTTAAATCTTCTAGCCAATTGGTTGGACAGTATGTTAACCTATGTAATCAAACTACGCAAACAAATTGACACAAGAAGTCTTCAACTGCACTTGTTCGTTTTTCACTATGCACATTACTACCATGAACTTGGTTGTAACAACGCTCACCTTTATGAGCACGGCAGCTAACAGCAATGATACCATGAGGCTGTATAGTGAAGTTTTGCTTATCTTGTACTTGGAAAATTTTTAATGATATAATCATCTGTGATCAAAAATTACTCTGGAATGAACATGTACCTCTTGTTTGTAAATACATTATCGCAATTGTTCTCCAGAGACTTGTGAATTGTGTATGCCCAGAAGTTATTATCTATGTATATATGTCTTTTCCATTGTAATTTATTGTATAGCGTACACATCTGGAGGCATTCATCTAGTGCTAGTAAGATTTTTATATTACAAAAAAAAAGTTTTACATATCATGGCAAGAAAATCTGATTTGGAACATTATAAAAGTTTATTTATCAACAAAAAAAATTCTAACTTTTCCTGGAATTTATGCCTTTGCTTGTGAATCGCCATTGTGGTCTAATTGCTAGAGCACTGAACTTATAATCCTGTGGACCAGGTTCGAGCCCCGATTTATAACTTGTGTTGATCCAAGTAACAAATGGGTTTTTTCTGGGTGCTCTGGTTCGCCTGTGGCATCCATACAAACCTTCATCATCATCTCATCTCATTGTGGGTGTAACGCAGACTAGCCTCTTATGGCACGCACTATTCCCCTCTCATAAATTCATGTTAACAACCATGCCAGGGATAACTTCTATCCCCTCACAAAATATAATTGCTTTAATACGAGTATACTTTATAAAGTGTCCCACACCGTGGCGTCATGGTCTTAGGCATCCTGCCTAGGACTCGCGTTACGAAATACGCGCTAGTTCGAATCCCCATGGGGGAAGAAATTTTCTCATGAAATTTCGGCCAGTGTATGGGACCGGTGCCCACCCAGCATCGTGATGCATTTGGGAAGCTACGATAGGTAGTGAAAATCCGGTTTTGCAAACCAGCTATAACGGCTGGGGGGGTTCATCATGCTAACCACACGATACCTCCACTCTGGTTGGATGATCGTCCACCTCTGCTTCGGACGTGAGGCCAGCAGCCGGCTAGTCAGTCTTGGCCCTTCATGGGCTATAGCACCATGAATTTTTTACTTTATAAAGTATAAAGTAAGCAAAGAAAATAATATTAATGTATTAACATCCCTGGCAAGTTAACAACAAGCAGTAACTTAGGAATTATACATCTTATCTTAAGCCTGCTCATGGCTATAATTATTATTATGATCAAGATGCAAGACAAGCAACTCAGTGCGACCAAGCGTTGAGCTGTATTGAATGAGGTTGAGGTCACTTCTGTCACTCTTTTGTCATGAGTTTGTGTGCATTAAGATAAGAGGAGTAATGCAATACGTAAATATGTTTACTTTGGAGAAATTCCAATATGGTTGGATGCTTGTACTGTTCAGCACTCCGCACCACGACCTTAATCCAGGCTATTGTATGCATGATGATGAATTTATGATATGTAAATTAATGGTGGTGAAATGGGTCCGAGGTCCGACACCAACGAGGTATTCTCTATCTTAGGATTCTGTCTCCCTCTCATTAGAAATCTTAATTCGCACCCTGTCTACACGACTGGCTTCATATAGGTGAAGACAGAAAGTCAAGTACCCACCATTAGTTAGAAGAAATTGCTTGTTAGATTTTTATAAGAGAAAATATTGAAAAATATCGTATTAGATCAAGTATTCATAATTATGGCACTAGGGCATGTGGTGATTTGTGTTTTAAATATTGTCGCACTTCCAAAACACTGAAAAGTTGGGAAACTATGGGAATAAAATTTTTTAACAGCTTGCCTGTTAATGCCAAATGTGTTACTGTTTCTATTTTAGAAAAGTTCTTTTAAAATGGTTAATTGATAAGTCTTTATACCGTTGATGCATTCTTTAATATGGGGGTGAATGATCTTGTCTTTTAATTTGTAATATCTGTATATTTTCTTGTCTCTTTTTAATGAACCCTATTATAATCATATTATGTATTATGTAATGACCATTAAAATAATAATATTATTATTATTATTATTATTATTATTATTATTATTATTACTACTACTACTACTACTACTACTACTACTACTACTACTACTACTACTACTACTACTACTACTACTACTATTATTATTATTATTATTATTATTATTATTATTATTATTATTATTATTATTATTATAGCTATCACGTGCCAGAAATACGGATTGTCACATGTGAACCACTGCGAGTTGGCAATGAATGTCATCTGATAATCAAACTGTGTAATCCAACACAGCATCAGACAGCGATCCAGTTCCTCCCTCTTCCATCTCCAGAAGAGGATTTAGAGGAAAGAGAGAAGGAATTAGAGGAAAAGAAGAAAAAGCAGGCAGAGAAAAGGGATTCAGAGGTATGAGATTAAATTTATCCTTAAACATATTGATGATAGTTTGTGGAGAAAAAATGCAGCAATACCTACTGATATGTTCATTTTCACTTGACAGTAATCACAGGAAATAGTATTTTTTTCAGCCAATTTAATTTCCCTTTTAGTCCATGTAAATATCCTCTTTTTAGCAGTCACCAGCCAGACAACCTATTTCATTTCACCTCTGCTTGAGAGTCAATCATAAACTGCTCTGAATACCGTAATTTTTCTGTTAAAGAGTAAAGGTAGGTGCTCACTCAATGAAACAGATTCGTTCAGCTCATTCGGATTTTTATTATAGTATTGCTCACTTGTCTGCATTTCCGAATTGATCATCTAATAATGTTATTTACTGATAGAGCGAGAACATTACTTCCTTCTAGTGTTCTGGACTAAACCTGAAAATAAAATGAATAGCTCTGAGGAGGATGTATTTTTAATTGTGTTGGCTTTGGGAGAAGAATTAATAACAAAATAAGCTTCACATCTTCCTTTCCATTTATACCTTCAGTATTACCACAATCATTATATTGCCATGGATTTCTTTTTTTCCCATAAGGAAATCATCTAGATTTCTCTGACCTGAATGGAATCCAATCATGTGGACTTACTTACTTACTTACTGGCTTTTAAGAAGCCCGGAGGTTCATTGCCGCCCTCACATAAGCCCGCCATTGGTCCCTATCCTGAGCAAAATTAATCCATTTCTATCATCATATCCCACCTCCCTCAAATCCATTTTAATATTATCTTCCCATCTACGTCTCGGCCTCCCTAAAGGTCTTTTTCCCCTCCAGCCTCCCAACTAACACTCTATATGCATTTCTGGATTCGCCCATACGTGCTACATGCCCTGCCCATCTCAAACGTCTGGATTTAATGTTCCTAATTATGTCAGGTGAAGAATACAATGCGTGCAGTTCTGTATTGTGTAACTTTCTCCATTCTCCTGTAACGTCATCCCTCTTAGCCCCAAATATTTTCCTAAGAATCTTATTCTCAAACACCCGTAGTTTCTGTTCCTCTCCAAGTTTCACAACCGTACAGAACAACCAGCAATATAACTGTTTTATAAATTCTAACTTTCAGATTTTTCGACAGCAGACTGGATGATAAAGGTTTCTCAACCAAATAATAACCAATCATGTGGACAGAGGTGATATGTCCAAATGGACAATGCCTAATTTAAAATAATGCAAAGAATAGGGTGACTAGATGTCCTCTTTTGTCCGGACATGTCGTCCTTTTTAGATTTTGTCTGGGGCCTGGTGGATTTAAAAAAAAATCAAGAAATGTCCTCCTTTTTGTAACTAGTATGCCTGATACTATGAAATTATTTGATTTGACGCCTTTTTCAAGTAACTTGCCTGTAGGTGGCAGCAGCATCGATGGAATATACTCTTTGCCAATGATCATGATAACTCTCTTTGCTCCATTGAGCCCCTATACTAAACTGGAGGCACAACTCTATGCTTTAAAAGCGTGACGTGAATGCTGAGTGCCTGAGCGTATTGCTGTCTTTTTCTAACACAGTGTTGTCCTTGTCTCTTTTGCAGTGAATGCTATTGTATGCAATAATGGTATTTTTATTGCTTACTGCGCATATGCAACATCAACCTCACGAAAGACTCATTGAAACACATTAGTTAGAAAGAGAGAGCAATACCCTTACCAACAGTCAAGCTTTCAGACAGGAAAGAGCATTTAGTATAGAGCTCACTGCTTTGCTGCCCCTTCTTATGATCGTTGCTCATAGGTAGCTAGTAAATCGAGAGATTGAGGTGTGAATGTACTGTAAATGTAAAAAGATATTTTCTGTCCTCTTTAATAATTATAGTTCTCTTGACTTTCATATGTAGCTAACTGTAAAATCGTTATTATTAAGTTTATTTTGTAGTAAAATAGATATTAACATACTTTTAAGTATGATATAAACCTAAATCTGTACTGTAAATATTTTGTTATAAAATAGATATTGACGTAGATTAAAGTATACTATAGGCCTAAGCCTAAATCTACATATTTCCTGTCCTCTTTTTTCGCACATTGTCCTTTGTGTTCTTTTTTTATCGATGTGAATCTGGTCACCCTAGCAAAGAATAAAAATTCGAACATTCTAAATGAATCCATTCTGGTAAGAGACCGCATACCGTAATCATATAAAACCCCATCTTTTCAAATTGTAGAATATTGTCAAAAATCTTTGTAAGTAGTATGAACGATGCTTTCGGTTCCTGCAATGAATTGACTTCAGTTGATTCTCCACCAGTTGATGCATATGATGTACGAGATATACCATAAATTACTGTGAAAGAGGTGAATGTTGCATTATCCAAAATTAAAATACATGCGACTCCAGGACCAAATAAAATAAAGTAAGAGTGTTAAAACATGAATTCATTGCATCATTGGGTACAGCAATGCTTCGCTTTGGTTTTGTTTCTAAGGAATTCAAAAGATCTAGAACAATCTTATTACAGAGAGGTGGTGATTAAAAAATCTAAAGAATTGGAGAGCCATTACAATATTCTCGGTGATCAAAAGAATTATTGAATGTGTATTATATCTAAAATTGCTCTATTTTCTCATCAGAGAGGCTTTGTCTCGACTCCTGGCACTCATATTAACACATTTCTTGTCAATGGTTGCATAAAAGCAGCTAAGACTAGTAAGTCTGACCACTTTATTACATTCATGGACATTATAAAATCCTTCGATTCTATTGGTCACAGCCATATAGCACAATCTTTGGCTGTCAACAGAATACCACAAAGTTAAGAAAATTAATTTTGAATTTATTTTCTCATAATGAAATTCAAATTGAGACTACGAATGGTAAAACAAAGTGGATTGAAATCAACAAAGGTATTCCTCAGGATAGTCTACTATCACCATCGCTCTTTAACTTGGCAATAGATGATATAGTGAAAGAATTGACCGATAAAGAAATATCAGAAGAATATGGTTTTCCATTGCACTCCCACGTACAAAATCTTACAGCTCTGACTTTTGCTTATGATATTACCACAGTCTAGTATATACAGTCACGAAGCTTGAGTTGTGAGGGTACTAGGAACAATGAACTGTGCAGATACTATTTCACATTGTCTGTAATGAGGCGATAGTAGCGATCCTAGTGGCTAGCAACTACCTATGGATGCATATTTACTATGTATTGAGCTTCGTGACTGTATATCCTAGACTGTGATATTACTTTAATATCAGGAAGTGAACGCAGGATCCAGTCTCTCATTAGTTTAACAGAAAACGATTTACCATCAATTATTGGTCTTAAAATCAACTAATTGCAATTAAGAATGGTATATTGTCTCCTTTAGAACTAACATCTATTAACAGATCAATAATTAAATCTGCAACTAATACAAAGAGAGTATTTATGTAGGGGTTAATTTCCTTGATGAAATAGTCTTCCATGAGAAATCAACCATCACAACTCTGCATAAAATATCACAAAACTTCGTGCTTCACACTTACTTAAGGCTGATCCAAAAGCTTTCGGTAATCAATATATTTGGCTCAGCCTGATATAACCATTACATTGTGCACCTCTTACAAAAATTAGATAACCTTTTTAGACAATGTTGACGAAATCACAAAATGAGCACTCAAAGAACTAATTGGATTGCCTCATGACTGCCCCAGCAGAATGATTTATATGCGTAAAATTATTTTCGTGGCCTGGCACTAATGAAGGCAAACTGGGAAATTTATATTAACATATTAACATCTGTAACACTTTACTTCAATTCGATGACAAACAGCACACTTAGAAGATGAAAAGATGTATGCTTTATCCATACTTGTCATATCTACACCAGAAGCAAGTCACTGGACATGTCGATGTATACTTAAATAACTACACCATGAAGCCTTCAAAACTTGGACTACTCAGTCATTATTTGGTAAGGGCATCTTTATGTATTCTTAGCTTCCAAAAACGAATTCCTGGGTCAGTAATAGAAAAGGGTTATCCTCTTCTGAATGAACCAACGCCCTGAAGATGTCGTGCAATATCTCTGCAGTTCACATATTGTCAACAGAACATCCATTGATAATGATAATGACAGGGGCGTATTTTGCGGGCTACCGGGGCTACCGGCGGTAGCCCAAGGAAATTACAAAAGAAAAAGTTTATAATATAACATAATGTAATAATTTTGTATTATTAGTTTTACCATAGTAATTAAAATTAAAGTAATTGTTAGATATATTTTGTGTAATAATAGGGTCAGCGGTAGCCCAAACCCTTTAACCAGTATACGCCACTGGATAATGATATTTCAGTAATGTATTCAGTAGGTATCCAACAAATCTGACAAATACTTGGTGTTTAAAAAAAATAGGAATTTCAATTACAAGACATTTACAGGCTTGTATCAATATGCTATGTATTCATCTAGATCAGCAAAAGATGAGTGAACTTTATTGCTTTGAAATACTGAATCTGTTGTTTTTCTCTAATGGCCGCAATTTGGGATCATTTATCCCATTTTGCTTCTTGCTTCCCAATAAAGTTGAGAGAAGTTTTTATTTTGTTGTGCTTCCTTGTTCAGTGCAGTGCATGTGAATAGGTGTTCTCTTCCCATAGATGAACCCGGTAAGTTGCATAAGGGGCATTCTTCAGTATTAAGGATTCCAATTTGCAGAGATGTGCTGCAAGGCAGTCATGACCGGTGTTCAATCTGAAGGTGGCAACAGCATCTTGTCTTGGTTTTAAGCTATATGTTTTCCAAAGTTTGTTGATATCTGTCCATTTTTTCCCTTGTGATTGTTAATCAATGTTATGGAGTATTTCTGCTTCTGATTTGGTTTTAATTTTGATGCCTAATGTGTGTCCACTCAAAACTTTGTTTTGTCTATGCAGTTTTGTGCCTTTTTTGCTAATTCATCCCACTTATTCCAGTGTGTGATGGTATCCATTGGAAGTGTATTTTCTTCTGTAAGTTTTCTTGTATTTTTATTAGTTTTCGGATTTCATTAATTTTATTTGTAAGAGGCAATTTGTTTGATGCTATAGCTTGTATTGTAGCTTTTGAATTTACTAGTAAGACAGGATTGTGAAACATTTTCGGTCTACGTACAATATGTCCGCAAACTCACTCCACAGCGAGGAGAGATGCTCGATCTCCTAGCGGGAAGTTTTAAGTTGGCAGCAAAATCATTCACACATGTTTAGTGTTGACCTTCGAGTGGAGTGAATCTCACCTCCCAACATAACTGCAGCCGCTAGCGGTGAATCCTACCTACCAACATAACTGCAGCCCCTAGTCCAGCACCAGGTATGAGAGCTGCTCCGTGTAGCCAGCCAGAGCTGCTCTCACTCCGAAAGGCACTTCAATTCCAAGCCGGAGCAGAATGCTAACGCAGTGGCGGACTCACATTGCAGCTACCTTCCCTGCATTAATATAACAAGAGCCATGGTTGTTCTATTCATTCAGTCTGTCAGTACATAATAGTTTATAAGGATATTATATCAGTCCATTGTACAGTACAGACTTTTTAACACTCTTATTAATTTAATGAAATAAACTTCGCTCTACACACATATACACATGCACACACACACAAATCATTAGGCTTTAATAATTACGTAATGGTATTAATAATATAAACATTGTAATAAAGGATTTAAATCATAAATTTTCTATCCTTGTAAATATGTCATATTATTGGCTAAGACCACACTGTACATGAGCCTGGCTCTTACGGTAATGGCTAGAAACACTTTTGTTTTATAAATTTAATTTGTACTCACTACCTAGCTAGTTAAATAAATAAAATAAACACAATAACAAAATTAATAATAAACATTCTCTTACACCTTTTTCTTGTATGAATAAACTATTGTAACAAAATCGTACTTTTATCAATCTGAAATCAATAAACATTTGCTATTGAAACAAAATTTTTGAAACTCAATAACCAAAATAACTATGTGGTTGTTTTCCGAGACTTATGAGATCGTTTGATTTGCAGAAGTCGTTTAATGTTTGGAACAAATGAATTAGCCATGTTCAAAATATAATTTAGGTTTTCGTCTGACATAAAGCTTCTCAGGCGGGTGCATCTTACTGCAGAGTCAACCACTGCAATGACAGCAAGTGACGTACAGTATGCAATCTTCACACCGCTCGGGAGAATGCTCTTTAAAGTAAACAGCGCTCATTTCTCAGAATCACATAATGTGCCCAGCCCTGCCCTAGTGTATACATCACCGTCTCCTCGCTGTGGAGTGAGTTTGCAGACGCACTGTATTAATTGCTCAAGAGCAAAAAATATTGTTTCAATTTCTGCATCAAAATTTATTATTTATTTTCACCTATAGCTATATAATGCGAAAAAAGAGATGAATGTACTCCAGCTCCGGCATTTGTTCCTCTGTTTATTAATGTGCCATCTGTGTAGATGTGTAGCCATTCTGATGATGAGTATCTCTCTGTAATAGTGCATAACGTTATCTGTTTTAATTTTTCTTTTGTATGTTGATCTTTCTTTATTGTTTCTTTTAAATCGAGGTTAATGTTGTACGAGTGGTAGTCTAGTGGATTTTGTAGTGGTGCAGCTTTTTCTACTTCTGTTGTTATGTTTAATTTGTTGAGATAGTTTGTGTTCCATTTTATTATATCTGTTTGTGTTTTTAGGTTCTGTGTTGGTTTTTGTTTTATTCATGTCTAGCAGAGATTTGATTTTAAGGAAATTTTTTGCAGCTTGTTCTTTAATTTCTTCAACAATGGATTTGTTTTGTGTGTACAACTGTAGTGCTGTAGAGGAAGTAGTTTTTACTCCTCCTGTTATGAGTCTTAATATATTATTTTGTGTTTGTTTAAATTTATTTAGTCTTGTTTTGTTTGCTGTGACTATTGTCTCACTGCCATTTTTAATAGCTGGTTTGATATAAGTTCTCTATGTTTTGTTCAAGGTATCTTGAATACTACCCCATGTCATCCTGCTCAGACGTTTTATCAGCGATGCTTTTTTGTTTGCTTTATTTATTCCATTTTCTATGCAGTGATTCCAGTTTAATTTATTGTCTAAGTGAACTAGATATTTAGTGTTTTCAGATTTCTGCAATTTTTTATTTTGTATGTTTAAATTGAAATCTTCATTTTTGTGTCTCATGGAGAAGAATTGATAGTTTTATTTGCATATTATTTTCTTCTGTCCAATTTTGAAGTATTTTTAGGGCTTTGTTCATTTTATTTTCTAAATTAACTTGTTTTTTTATTGTTTTTTTATGTTATCCATATGATTGTCATTTGCAAATAAGCATGTGTTTATGATTTTAGTTGATTTGGTAAATTATTTACATATATATTGAATAGTGTTGTGCTTGTTACAGGACCTTGTGGTAAATCAGTTTTTGTTTGTTTATAAGATGAAATATAGTTGTTATATTTTGTTGCAATCCACCATTAGCTAAGAACATTTTTAAACCATTCAAGCATGTTGCCATTGATATTCATTTAAATTAGTTTTTGGATTAATTTAGTTCTCCAGACTGTATCATATGCACCTTCTAGGTCAATAAATACAGCTAAGACACTTTCATTTTTGTTGAAGGCACTTCTAATTTCCTGAGTTATATATGTTATTTGGTGTGATATACAGAGTGGCACACGAAATGTCATACCATTTAATTATCTCATTAAAATTTTTATATTGTAGTTTCGATGTTTCTAACTGTGCTAGTGGATGCCGAAATTCATGGAAAATCCTATGGGTAGCATCACAATTTGGATGTAACCATAGCTACGAGCACAAACATCAATTTGTGAAATGGCGGACAACGGGTGATTGACTGTTGAACACAAGGTGAAAGTTGTTCTGTTTTTCGCCGAAACGAAGAGTGTTGTGAGGACTCAGAGACGTTTTCGTGCTCACTTTAGTACAAGATGGGTTCCTAGCAAGCAGACAATTTACAGATTATCCCAACAGTTTGAAACTAACGGTTCTGTGTTGGAAAAAAGAGGTAACAATGCGCTAGTGTCCGTACGCCTGAAAACATGACTCGGAAGTCCCTCTAAATCAACAAGGAGGGCTTCTGCCGAGTTCAGAATCGGTCGTCCGTCAGTGCAAAGGATCATGCATTCAGATCTTCAATTGTATCCCTACAAAATTACCATTCTGCATAAACTTACAGAGAGAGATAAGGAGCGGAGGCTACAATTTGCGTTGTGGGCAATGGAAGAAGGGGTTGTGCTCCACAACACATGGTTTACAGACGAGGCCTACTTTCATCTGTACGGTGTTGTGAATAAACAAAATGTTCGATTCTGGCCGAGGGAATCTTCTCCCATACTGCGTGAAAAATAAATGTTTGGGGCAAAAGTTTCTGTATGGGCCGCAATTTTTGAGTCACGGAAACATCGGTCCAATTTTCTTCGATGAAACTGTCAACCAAGTTCAATTCAAAACCATGGTGGAAAGCAGTTTTACCCCCACCTCATGGCAAAATTCTGGATTACCTGCACGAGATGTTTGATTTTCGTGTGTTGTGACATCGGTTTCCTGAACGACATGGGTGCGGCAAAATGTGGCCGCCTCATAGCCCGGACATTAATCCATGCGATTTCTTTTTATGGGGATTCCTAAAGGAGACCAGAAAATGTGGTGTAGCTCAGAGCCCTTCTAGTGGAGTTGTGCCATGCGCTATCTGAAGACTTGTATCGAAAAGTGGTGATGAATGTAAGGGTTCGTTTACAAGAATTTGTGAGGCAAAACGGCAGTCATATGGAACATGTTCTGCATTAGAGATAAAATTTCATATACTAATTATTAATTCTGTATAATTTTGTAAAGCTTTAATACAAATGAATACGTGCTATGTGTAAAATAAATGGTATGACATTTCGTGTGAGACCCTGTAGATCGGTTTGGTCTGAAGCCAGCTTGTACTATTACTAATGGATTTTTTCCTTCTAAATACCAGTTTAAGCTGTTTGTAATCATTCTTTCTTGCAATTTGGCCAACATTTATGTTAAGACTATTGGTCTATATGAGATGTCTTCTTTATTCGTGTTTGGTTTTTTAATAGGAACTATTATAGCTTTTTTCCAGCTTGATGGGAGTTTTCGAGGGTTTTTCCAAATACTATCTTAATATATAAAATTGAATGTGGGTATGTATGTATGTATGTATGTATGTATGTATGTATGTATGTATGTATGTGTGTATGTGTGTGTATGTTCTCTATACAAATCTACACGCTTTAACCGATACGTGTCAAAGTTTGCACATTTAACCTTCATAACCAGGAGAAGAACATAGGCTACATTAAAATTGTGCAAATGGAAGTTAAATTAATTAAAATTGTAAAAAATAAAAATAAATAGATCAAATTTAATATTCATGTATAATATTAAAATGCAAAATCTTCTACAGTCAATTGTTTTTTATTATTGTCTGTTGTATTCAACATCGACTTTCACGAGGCCATGGAAATTTTAACACGAAATTAAATTACATTGTTGTTACAGATCATGAAGGCTAAAACTAGATAATTCATGCAATAAGTATCTTTACGCAGTCCAGGACCATATTATGAATTCCTCGATGCAGTTTTGTAGATAGTGAGCAAATAACTTTTATACAACTGAATTCTAGAATTCTTTGAAACTACAAGGATTGCTACCACATAATTTACTTAATATTGAACAACCAATAGTACATACTATTGCGAAATATTGACCCACCAAAATTATGCACGAATAAGAATTGGTGTGAAAAACTCATACGAAATGTAATAGAATTGGTAATATTGACTGCAAAAATAAAATAAGTTTTTATTCCACATATTGCTAGGATACTCATTCAATTTTAAGCAACTGCAATTTCAATGCCACTAGCATTTGTAATTTATTTATTTATTTATTTATTTATTTATTTATTTATTTATTTATTCTGGTGTAGTTAAGGCCATCAGGCCTTCTCTTCCACAACACCATAATGGCCATATTTAAATGAAGCTCAAGGACAGTCGCTCAAAGTTGCAGACATTAACTTAAAAACTGCGTGTTTTTCACATCCTCAACTATATTTTATACACAGAAGTGAAAGAAAAAGATTTTACACATATCAATAAGCAATTCAATGATACTTTTGTCATGTTGCTAATGTAGTATGTGAATTTACATAAGCCCACTGAAAATAACATTGTATTAATTCTCAAAATATTGTTGTTCACGTCCGAAAATGTGTTGCTGCGAAATTATATCTGTATAATCACGTTGCAAATTTGGTATGTTAAGCGTTGTGGAAATAAAAATCTCTTAATTTCTAAAATACCTGTAGGCCTATACGTTTCTCAGAATATTAGTCTTTATGTTAAAAAATGACTTATTGCGAGTTTATATTGTATCTTTATTCTGTGTATAAAATTAGAATTAATACAATATGTTCTGAATTTATGAGATATAGTTTCAAGTTATATTAAAAAAAACTGGGTACGATATAAGTGGGTGTACAGTGGTCAAGAGGTAAAAAAGAAATCTTCCAATATAAATTAAATTATATATGTATATCGATTCGATGCTGAAACTGATCAGAAAGGGGAGAAGGAATTATATTTTCGTTGGGTTTTACTTTGATTATAGTTTGATTTTTCTATTACTTTATTTGTATTTCTGGCAGTGTGGCAGAGAAGGCCTAATGGCCTTAACTACACCAGAATAAATAAATAAAAACAAATAAATATATAAATAAAAACAAATAAATTTAAAACAATAGTGTAAAGTCAGGCACATGATGAAATGTTTCCTTTTCGGTGCCTGATTTACAACTGTTTTAAATTGAGTTAACTCGGGCAGGCATTTGGCTGAGTTCATTAATTCATGTAAGTGACGATAAGTAAAGATTCATCTTTATGGGCGAGGAAAGCTTAGTAAAGACAATTCGTTTTGGTTGTGTATAATTAGGTTTCCGAGATTTCCGAAAATTTAATAACGAGTTTAATTAAAAATGGAAGCAGAAAGGAAAACCCGGGCAACGCCGGGTGCTTTCAGCTAGTTATATATAAATAGAAGCATCCAAGGTGCATTGCCTCGGAGATGTTTTAGGAATTCAGGATAGACTTTATCAGGACCAGGCTGTTTTTTTGGATTTTAGAATTCTTATTGCTTGTTTTAGTTCTTCAATACTAAAACTTTTTGTGAATATTTCATCATCTCTAGAACTGTGTGTTTTCGTATCTGTTTTTATCTTTATTTTTAGTAATTTGTTTCTTTTATTTTCTTTATTAAGCAAGTACTGGTTTGCATAATGCGTGTTCAGTTTTTCTGCTAACTTCTTATTATTCAATATTTCTTTTCTGTTTACTACTATAGGTTGTTGACTTCTGTGTGGAATTTGTTATTTAGTTTGTTCATAAACTGGAATACTTTTGATGAGTCTGTTCTATAGTTTAGATTTTGTAGAAATGAATTAAAGGAATTTTTCTTGGCTTTATTAATGTTTAATCAGAGTTGTGCTGCTGTTTTTCTCCACTCAACTATGTCTTCTTGTTTATGTGTACTTTCTGCTTTTTGTCTTACTGCATCTCTTGACTTCTTGAGTGAATGTAAGTGTGAGTTCCAAAAAAGGTTTATATAGTACTTGTTGATGTCCTCTTGGGATGGATTGTTTTGCTGCTGTCTCCATAATGTTACAGAATTTTCTGGTCATCTTCGTAGGTGTATCTTCCAAGTTAATTTCATTTACTTGCTTATCTACATTTTTTTTTTAATTTCTGCCAATCTTCTTTTTGAAAATTCCAGGATATTTTCGTTTTCTGCTTATTCTGCTGTCTTCCCATGTTTATTGCTAATACTACTGCTCTGTGGCTGCAACCTAGGTCTTCTATTACTTCCCTCTTGGTTTGGTGAGAAAGTTGTGAGGCTACTAAGGCTAAATTGGGTTTGTTGTTGCTCTTGTATAGTGTAGAAAAGTTGGAATGTCTTGTGGATTAAAGATCAGATCAATATTGTTGGTATTTAAGAAATCATCTTCTACCTTTCCTGTATCGTTTCTGTAGGTATAACCTTATAATGGTGATGCAGCATTGAAGTCTCCTATTATGATCGTTCCTATTTTAATGTTTAAGTTGTCCGAATTTAAATATTTATTTTTTGGAGGATTGTAAATTCTTCATATGGTCAATTTTTTGTTCATTTTCCGTAGTGTGATTTCCACTATTTCTGATGTATCTGTATCGTTCATTTCTTTTACTATTTTAAATTTAGACATTATATTATTCTTCACTGGAACAAGGATTCCACTTGCCACCTGTCTATTTGTATGTAATGCATGAATGGTGTAGTTTGTTGAAATATTTTATATTTTCAGTAGTTATGTTTGTCTCATTCACAATAAGAACATCAATATCTTTATCTTGCATGATCTTTTTAACTTCTATGTATTTTGATGTTGATAATCCTCCAGCATTCCATTGGAGTATTTTGCAAACCACAGTCTTGGACTGTTTTGCTCTTGAAAGAGCATTTTTTTTTTAGAAGCGTGGCCATTTATGTTACTCATTTTGCATTACCCAGGGGACATGTATGACTTAAAGAATGTCATGGACGCGAGTAACTTTTATACTGAATCTTTCCCTGAAGTAGTAGTGATAAGTCAAATATCATGTTAGCTGGTTGCAATAAGCAGTAAGTCTGTAGGTGGCTGTTTCATTGAGTTGCTGTTGCTGAAAGAAGACTTTGTTGCGTTTTTGACTAAATATGATATTGTAGTTTAGATTTATGTGGATAGTTAATTTTCTATTTCTGTTTATAATTCAATGTTTTTTCTCTCCAGAAAACCTCGCAAAGTCGAGATGATGTGAGCATACTTTTGCCATCATTGTCACGTCAGATGTCGATCTCAGAAGACCCTCGTCCAGTGAATATTAAACTTACTGGTGAAATAAATTTACCATCGTCAACTGTAGTTCTTCCACCAAGGGATGATGCTGCAGAGTATGATGATTCTAGCGATATGCATCATTTTCAGGATGATCCGAAGTAAGTTTATTTTATCTCAAAAGATTTAACAGTGACTGTCAGTTTTGTCTGTATGACATTCTTAGGCTATTTAATTACATTAGAGAGATCAATTTTAAACGAAATTATCTGCCCTCAATGAGGGTGACCATAAAGATCCAGAATAAAAGCACTACAGAATAATTTAGAAAGACATATCTATACAAATAATAAATCTGTAACCAAAATTTTTCTGGTAATTTTCGCTTTTGCAAAAATAATTGGTGTTAACATGTATAATTAACCATCCTGAGACCGAAAATCGCTTTTTTTGAAATTTTTGTTTGTATATCTGTCTGTCTGGATGTTTGTTATCTTTTCATGCGATAATGGCCGAACCAATTTATATGAAAATTGGAATATAAATTAAGTTCGTTCTAACTTAGATTTTAGGCTATATGTCATTCAAAATACTTTATTTAAAAGGGGGATTATAAGGAGGCCTGAATTAAATAAATCAAAATATCTCGCTTATTATTGATTTTTGTGAAAAATATTACATAACAAAAGTTTCTTTAAAAACGATCCGATAACTTTTATTCTATGCAAAATTTTGATACCGTAGGACTAATATTACTATGATGCACCGAAATACATAATATTTCCGTGCAGAAATTCTGCATTACCATATGACGAGATATATCAGTTTTAAAATAACAATGATTTTTATATTATCATTGCTGCCTCAGATTAATATACGAGTAATAAAGATAAAATAAATGACTCTGCATTTATTTAAGATGGGCTTGGACAACAATCGGATTAATATTTATTTAACAGATGTTATTCATATGTGTTCATAATATACTAAACATTATTATAAAGAGAGAGTGTTTGTGCGTTTTGTACGAGGCATTCTCAGGAAACTATTTAATGGATTTTAATAATTCTTTCATTATTGAAAAGTGTAGTTCCTTCAAATGGACGTAGGCTTTATGTCATTACAGAAGCTCATGAGTAAATCGAGGACTGGGTACAAATGCATAGACATGAGATAGGACTAAATAAAACCTTATGCACAGAAAACTTTATGTATTGTCGAAACTAATAATTAGCAATATGTACTGTAGTTAAATTTAATGCTATTAGAAGATACCATACTGAAATTTGGTGTCTGATTTGCTTTGCAGTTTTTTTTATGAAAGAATGAAAATCAGAGATGGAATAATTTTACAAATATACATGCGGCACATATTAAGTATTAATTATTCAGTAACATAACAGTACATATTTTTATTGCGTAATTACGTATTTGGGTGAGCTATGGTAATGTATACTTAATAGGTAACAGTTCTATATAGTGCACAATACTCCATATTGAATAATTAACAAACCAACATCTTTAGCATGACTTGTGGCTTGTAGGCCATCTCAAACTCCAAACTCCACCCCTCTGAGCACGAGATCTTATATACTCGGTCAATTATGGCCGAATGTTACAATAAAAACAATTAACAACATAAGTATCTCAGTCACAACGTCATACAATACCAGATGAAACTATGAAGTAATTACATAATTAAAATACGAAATTTGGTCTAGGGAGCATCCGTTTTTGTTGCAAGAATGATTCGTTTAACATGTTTGTAAATTAGTCTTGAATATGTTGTGCTGCTGGAAAAGTTTTTCTTCCTGAGATTCAAGAATTCCCACAACCAATTAAAAACTTAGGTAGGTACTTATAGTAGTTCATCCGTTATCAACACATATTTTAACTAATACAGGGCAGTACAATACCTTATTTCAAATGGTATCGTTTGGTGACAAAGCCTTCTTCCAGCTGAGAGTAACAACCTTCAGTTCGTACAAATATATTCTATTTCAGACGCTGTTAGGTCTAACATAATACCAAGCTTAAAAGTAGAATTAATCAAACAAGTCCAGAAACTATTGCATGGTAATAACAGTTACATTCATAGTTCTAAATACAACTTTGAAAGTAATTCAGGAGCAAACGACTTATAATTGATAATAAATTAATTATTCACTAACAATAACAAAGCTATATTTGGAAATATAACAGATTTAAATCAATGATATTTATTTATAACAAGTGTAGCGAAGCGCACAGGTATGGTTAGTCCTTAATATATGTTAAATCTACTGTTAGGAAACACACATTAACAATAAACTTTCACAGACATTCACAAACACATAATAGCTATGATATTTTCACGAAATGACAATAACATGCTTTTAAGTATCGTAATTAAATTTATAACATTGTTTACCATAAGTCAAGATATCAATGCGTGTTATCGATGAAGATATCAGTTGTGGTGTATTGCCACTAGTGCCTCACTGACATGACCATATCTTGTACAGAAATCAGTCACAAACGTTTGGGAGATTTTCGAAAATTTGCTATAATGGTTGCATATTTGCAAATCTATTCAAATGTATTCGTTGAAAGCTGGAATCTGTTATATAATTTTCTAGTGGCTAGAGCATTGGACTTATAATCCTGTGGATTTGGGTTCGATCCCCTGTGTAGCCCTGATTTATAACTTGTGTTGGTCAAGCCCGTTGTCCAGGTAACACAGGTGTTTTCTCCTGGAGTTCCGGTTACCCTCCTATGATACACCCTGGGCAACAACTCTGTCTGCACATCTGTTTTCATATGGGTGAACGATGAAAAGTCAAGCATACTTACCATTAGTGGGAGAGGGGGGAATAGTTCTGCCAGGTGTTTTAAAAAAAATGAAGTTCTACTGTAGATGCAAATTGTGAGTTTTTGATTTTAACGAAAATAGAAATTTTAACTTAGTGAGCAAATTGTGTTTAATTTTTTATGAACAAAATGGCTTTGAGACAGTTTTTCTTGAGTACGTTGGTTAATATTTAATATCTCTTTTACAAAATCCAAGCATACATATATGAAATATAAATCCTTGTCATCATTCTATATAGACTCTGGAAATATTAGGAGCAAACTTGATAAAGGGTTTAGAAATTTCTATTTCACGAGTTTGCTCCTAATATTCATCATGTCTCAAACAATGCTTCATGTAAACTGTTGAATTGGATATGATTGTTCATTTTCGCTGTATTTCAGGGTAGTGGTATGGCGCAAAGCAAACAAAGCCGCAGTGAAGATGGTGGTGGTTCCACAAATGTCAGCAGTGGAATCAGGAGAAGTTCTTGTAGGATTTGTCTTGAAGTATACTTACGTAAACACAATGGCTACATTGGAACAGAAAGAACCACAGAAGATTGACCTCAAAGTCAAAATATTTCTTAATGTAGGAAAGACTGTTGGGTCATGTAACTGAAAGTAAAAAATGGCAACTTTCATGGGATACCAAATAATTTTATTGAAGTTTGTGTTTCTTAATGAAATTCATTATTGAAGTCTTTTGTTAGTAACGCTTTAACCCCATAAAAAAAAAGTAATCTCAAAAAGTGCTATGGTTGTGCTATCTAAGCATAAAAAATAATCAATCAGTAATATTAGCTTATAGCTCAGTATAATATCTTAGTAAAGTTGCTGGCAATACAAATCTAAGTAATAAATAATTTATTTAATATTAATTATTTTATATTTAAATATTTAAAAGTTGAATCTTCACAGAAAAGTATTAAGTTTTATTTATCTTATAAAATACACTAAAACCTCTATAAGACTAGCCATCATAAGATGTTACTCCCCCCATTCCCAAATTTCTCGATTCTTATACAGAGTGAGTCAGAACTTTCTCCGCACTAGTGGAATAAGCGAGAGCGTGCTAGATCCGCAGAATGGAGTGGTACCACTGGCTATGCTAGTGGAATAAACGAGAGCGCTCTAGGTATGAAGAATGAATATAAAATCATTATGAAGCGACAAATACTAAATATGGCAATAATATTGAAATTCCAAAACACTTACCTACTCTACAGAAGATGTTGAAAATGTCTTCCATTTTCTTGGAGACATAGGCCTACCGTTTCACCTTATTTTCAAAAACCTTGTTCAAAGTTTCCTTCGTCACTGAATTGAAAAAGTTTGTTATTACATATTTTAATTCATCGATCATGATAGGATTGGACTGGTACATTTTAGGTTTAGCTGCTCCTCAAAAGAAATAATCAGGAGGCCTTAGTTGGGGGATCTCAGCGGCCACAATTCTTGTGAAATTATTATTTTGTCGAAAACTCTTCTCACAATTATTGCAGAGATCTGTTATGTGTATGAGCTGTCTTGTTGAAAGAAACAGACATTTAATTAAATATCATTTAATTGTCCAGTAAAAGGAAACAATATGTCTGAGCAATAAACTTCAGAGTTTACTTTGTCTTTAAAAAACTTGTCCTATAGGCCTAATGCATGCTCGTGATATGGCACACCATACCCCAAATTTCTGGGAGTGAAATGGTATTTCATGTATTGCATAATGATTTTCGCAGGACCAGATCCGTGTATTCTGGGAATTTACGTAACCTGAAAGTAAAGTTCATGCATGACCGATACCTTGTACGACTGTAATCCTAGTTCAATCTTTAATGTTCTACATGCACTGGAATAAGATATGTCAGTTTGCTGTGCCAATTTTCTAACCGATTTGTTACGGCTTTTTATCATTCGATTAGAAAACTATAATAGTTTTTCTTCTGTTAAAACTGTGGGTTTACCACACAATGGGGCCTATCTGGCGAAATTTATTTGCCAGATCGCGCACTGCATGTCAGTGAGGTAAATAAGAGCTTGGGAATCGTTCTCTAAATTTCTGTTTCACTTTTTTAGTGTATTTGTCACCTTCTCGAAGCACTTATTCCACTAAAAAAGCTCATTCTTCAAATGAAAACATTTTACGGAATGAATGCACTTGCTGGCTGTAGGGTTTGTGTAGGCCTATAACCTTGGCGAGGCTCGCCGGTATTGTTTGCGTGGCTACCCCCTAAGGCAAGGGAGAAATACCAATCTACACCAGGATTTAAGTGTGTCTGCCACTGCGGAGAAAGTTCTGACTCTCTCTGTACAAGAATATGCTCAGTGGGCTCCAAACTCACAGCATTTCCTCTTAAATACTTAAATACTCAGAATAAATACTAGAACTCAGTACATCATAAATGTCTCTTAAGAAATTGCACTTACTGTATTTATTTATTCGCGTAGTTAATGCACTTTGTTACCACAATTTTGTAATCTAAATGAAGGATGCCTAATTTAAGTGAGAAAAGGATAATGTTTTGTTATCCCGGCAATTTATCTTAAAATTCTGAAAATTTCCTACTTTTTGGGCCTCTGAATACTCTCTTTGATACAATTGTTGAGCAATACCTTGTTTCCATTTTCCATGGTAGCTTCAGTTGAATGAGTTTTTATCCAATTGCTCTAGGGTTGCCAGGTATCCTGTATTGTGCAGAATGTCCCATATTTAAGACAAAAAAAAATCTTACCCATATGAACTTGATGTGGGATGTCCAAAATCCTGTACTTATAGACATGTGCATCATAGTCTGTCAACATTTTTTTCTGTTTTTATAATTACAAAAGATTGAACGTTGTTAACTAATGCTAAAAAATAAACCAAATATGGTGTTCATAAAATAAGATTGTGTTGAAACATACAATGCAGTAACGAAATGCAGTTTAAGTGGATTGTATACATATGTTCACAAAATATCAGTGCTGGTACTTCTATTTAATTAATTGTTTCAATGGTGCAAGAAAATGCTATGTTTGCCTTATACTAAACTTTAACATGATGGTATAATCCAGTGGTGCATACTCAAGCCTGTATGGGCTGAAGTGCTTGGCGGGCAGATTGCTCTATGCCCAAATTACATTACTTTCTCTACTAGAATGCACCAAAAGAGGGGTAGCTGTGCAAAGGTTGTCCATGCATAGCTTAAGTAGAAAGCGATATATAGAACAAGAAGGAGATATACTGTCCTTAATATGTGGAAAACGTGTATTATTAAGAAATGAATATTCAGAAATGCTAAATAAAAATGACTCAACACAAATTAGAGTTATTCTGTCATCCCTATTCCGCAAATCCAGGAAATTTGCCTTCAGAGTCGCAGCTAAAATTAATTGATCTTTCACATATTGCACTGCTGAAACATATGTATAATGACAGCAGACAAAAAACATAACATTGTGTACTAAATTTTTGCATATCGTCGTAAAGTCGAAACCTTTTATTAGATAGTAGATTCAAAATCAGCAATGCACGCCATAGCTTTGAAAAAATAACTGCTACAGTATTCGAAAGTAATTTAAATAAGAAATTAATTAAAATACTTAAAAATACGAACAAGAAAATATACATTCAGTGGGTACCATCACATATTAGCATAAATGGGAATGATAATTGATAACACTGATAAAGTAGCAAAAAATAACACAAGATTATATTGTCAAAATCAAATCTTAAGTACTCAAACTCTAGCTAACAAAATCGAAGCTAAATTGGAGGTAGAAAAGCCAATCAGAAATCACACAGTGAGAAATGGACAGAAATAAGTAAACACTGGAACACAAATAGCAAGAAACGTAGAAAAGAAGCTATGGCAAAATTCCAGTTGAATACAAGACATGACTGCCTTGCAACACATCTATGTAGGATAGGAATATACAACACAGGAGAAAGCACTTGTGCAAAGAACATCTTCTCCAATGTATCAAACTAAATCTAAACAAAGGGATGCAACAAACCAAACATCTGAGCACACACTGCTGGGAAGAAAATGGGTTGAATGATCCCAAAGGTGGCCAACCAACCATGTATAAAATTGCAAGATATTAATATTAATGAGATTTATCGTTGATTAGTGGTGTGTAATTTTATTTAGTTAGCCTACATGACTAAAATTTTATGCAAGATTTTCTGTACTACTCTTAATATTCATATTATCAAACAAGTTATTTCATTATTCTGACTACCTATGTATCATCTCCCTAATCACTAAAAGAGATTATTCTACGTCTCCATTTTGGTAGTCAGTGCTTTCCCAAATTGTAATACCATGAGTCAGATTTGCATTGTTCTAAACTGTTGCTATCATTATGAATCACATTAGCCATCATGGAGGCTTCTTGATAGAGAGGAGTGGGAACATGTCAGTTCATAATCTCACTCTCCATAGCCTTCTATTCCAAGGTACATATATGAGGCACACAATCTTAAAATGAGTATAAATTAAATTGAGACCAATTAAGAAAAACCATTCACTAAATTGTCAAGTGCTTGGTATTGCAAACCAACCAACAAACTACAAAATAGGCTCTTGAAGCTGAAATTTCTTTATTTTTTTAAAAATAAAGAAGTTTTCCCCATCTGAAATGCTTTTCTTTCAACGTATGTTTTTTCGCCCAGTCTCAACAGCATCTTATCGAGGTTTTATTGTATGTCCCTTCTCTTAAGCCTCTTCATATATATCTGAAAAACCATGTCTTAAATGTGCATAATCAAATCTCTATGCAGAATGCTATTTGTTCACCCCAAGGTACTGTACATATTGATACAGATTATCACAATTTTAGAGGAGGCATTGTACAGTATTTAGTACATCCCAAACTTTCACTGTTCCAATCTCTCTCTTAAAATTTCTGTATTATCAGCACAGTGTCATACAAAGCTAGTTTGAGAACAGTAAGTGATATTTAATTCAAAACTTTTAAAAATTGAATTATAAAAAAATATTTGTAATAACTATATTAAAATAAGTTAGTAAATATTTAACAAAAGACAGTATTTCAAGCTTTTAAATGCATTTTTTTTTTTTCAAAAAAATTTTAACATCAATATGCTCAGAAATATGATGCTTTAAATGTTGCATTGTGCGACATTTTTAACGAGTTTTAGCATGCAATATTTAAAAAACGTGCAGACTTAGGTGGAAATAAAAATACACTTGTTAGTTTATAAGATCCATAGAGTTGGTAAAAAAATATAAACACAATCAGAAATACGAAGGTCAAAATTTGTACAATTTTGCGCGATTTGACGTGGAATGACTCACATGTCAATTTTACTAATAAAATTACAAGTACATTCTTTTGGAAGACATATCTACAGAAATTAGAACCTAATACTTATCTATGTGATGACAGTTGTAATGCAGTATTCTCTGTTATTTCGTATGATGTCGTAAATAATAACATGAATTAGGGAAAGACAGGAGATTCTGTTGAGCAGAGGTCTCCAAAAAGCGTATAGTCATTCGTGCTCTCGATGCTGCCCGCCGAACACAGTGTGCTGTAAGACTAGAGAAGGGGAAGAGACTCGTACCTCAACAGATAGGAGAGATCAGTGTGGGATCGCGGCAACAGTCTGCTTAGGTTTACAAATAATAACATCAAAAGAATAAGAAATATCATACGTTTGTATATTATTTTGACATACTATGAAGCTGGAGCCCCGTCTGTTGCTATTGACACAAGTCACTGTAAATTCAACCTCTTCTGTTCTATGGTGGCTTTCAGTGCCTGGGAAAGACCTTCTCCAGTTATATTTTGTAATTGCATCTAGAAGACATTCAGACACAGTATAATGTTCATTAACTCCTCGAATGAAAATGGCTAGGTGAGCTTTGTCATTTCTATCTGTGCTTTCGTCCAATGCAAGTGAGTAAGCCACAAACTAGTTAATTGTGGTTTCGACTTCAGAATCAATTACATTTACAATCTTGAAATTCCTTATCTGGACTGTAATTGGAAACAATTTAATTTTCTTAAACTTTGACTTTGTTGTGAACACAGTATTTTAGTAGCATTCTGTATGCATGATTTTACAAATGATGCTTCTGTAAAGGGCTTCATTGATTTTCCAATATTCCAAGCTAGAACATAGCTAGCAGGAAGCTTTTTTTGTTTAAGATTGAGAACACGTGTATGATTTGTGTTTGTATTTTCTTGTTTTATATTTATCAAAATATTTGTAGGCCTAAGCATTTCACCTAAAATTAAACAAACAGTTATAAGTATGTCATGCGGAACTGAGTGCAAACGTATTGCAGTATACTGATTATTATGTATAACCAACAGTTATACAGATAGCCACAAAATAAATTATTTTCACATGTCCAACATGCCTGTAATTCTTTGTGAAGAGTCGAGTATTGTCGTCGCATGTTGAATTTTAACACACTTAAGAATTTTCGTACAAAATAAGCATTTCACATTCTCCCCACTAACACAAAAAATTTCTCTTCCTCTTCATCCTTGAATGTACTACGTCCATGATTAGAAGACATTGTGAAACGATGGAAGATGCTGACCAACACAGTGATAATGGCAGTCTGTCACTGCTCTTCGTTTGTGCATAAACATTGAGTACAGTACATGTGGGGATGGGTGAGGCGGAGCGCGCTCATTACATACTGGCTTCGATTCCGTTTAGGCGACTTATTCGCGAGTACGGTTTTGGAGACATCTGCTGTTGAGAGTTTTGTTGGTAAAAGTGGATATTCATTATTATTAATATTAATTTGTGGCTAAAATTATATTTCTGTAGTGATTAGTGGCACATACTAAGATGCACATTTTGGATACAAATGTATCTACATTTTTAATTTTTAATTAATGAGAAATTATGTGATAGCCCTGTACTTATCTGTGACAAAAATGTAAAACTAAACAGGTAATCAGAATTACTGAACAATTGCCTCATACCCTCAAAGATCTTTTGAATATTCTGGAAGTGTGTGTGCACTTCGGGAGTATACCAGTATATAATGGTATTATTTTATAGACATTTGAGTTTAAAATTCGAAAGAAATAAGTATGTTTTATTATTCATGATTCTGGAAAAGTCAGGTTAATATGCCATTCTTGGCAAAATCTGAAGAACAAACATTCATGACATATTATATACGGTATATATAAACTTATTTTATTCACATATAAAGGAAGGGGTGAACAAATATAGAAAGTGAATGGGTTATAGTCTAGGAATCTATATAAAGATCTTATAATCATCCATATGTCCTAGTACTCTAGAGTGATGTTGGATTGAATATCGCTATGGCAATAAAGAGATTTAGCATGCAATACCTAAAGGTAAATGGTTGGACATAATCTTATTGTGTTGCAATTGAACTTTAATGTTTATGAGCTGTTTTATTTATAAGAAATATTATGGTACGCTTGTAGTCAACTCCATATCTGAGCTTTACTGCACATACAACCAAGACAAAATAAAATATCTGAATAAGATCATATTTTTGCATATTTTTCTTCACCTGAGCCTAGCCATTAAACAGATGAAAGGATAATTATCTATAAGTACTGGTTTTGGCTTTTTATTACGTTATTATTCCTAATGTTGAAACACTTAGAAAATGTGAGCAGAAAACAATCTTAGTTTAGATTTATTATATTTACATACTTTTTACGGATATTGGCTGATTGGAAGTGATGGTAAGCCATTTTGTGTTTGATGTTTATAACAGGACAGAAACCGTTTGGCTCTGGCGCAAGCACTGACTTCTCCTGCAGTGCCAGTGTGATCCTTACATGAATTCATTTTCGCGTGTACATTCCAGATCAAATCAAGCAGTTCCCTTTGTGCTCTGGTTACACATCTTGCATATACGAAGATTAGGTTTGGTTAGTTAAGGTTTTTATTAATCAAGTCCGCTCCTGTCACGAGCCAAACATGTATAAATTGATGTTTGATGACATCACATTAATTCGATATTCGATTGTTTTCATTTTGTCTCTGTCACTTTGAGATTAGATCTGGTGATGGAAGGAGCGTGTAGTTCTACGTCTCATGAGATTTGTGGAGATTGCATATATGGATGCTGGCTATTTAGCAAAGTTGATGTTCAAGAGGGCGCCAGTAGCGGATGGTGGGTTTGAAAGTTGAGGAGGCCAAGACGTGAATGATGAGAATATAAAAATATAAGGTCTGTGAAGTACCTTATTACCAAGCGCAGAATTTATAGATTTTAAGAAATTAAAATTAGGTTTTCCAATTTATGTTTTAGGATGTTAAATCTTATGTTTAGGAATTTATATGATTTTACGGGGAAAAAAATAAAAATAAACAACATACTGTTAATATATTATAACGGCTTGGTAAAGATTGCCACTCTTTGGGACACTAAGTCCTAACCTACGAATTAGGTCTTTTTAGGTCATATTACATTTAAGAATGTTACTCTTTGCTACATAAAACGAACAAGAGAAACAATATTTCGAGAGTAACGAGATAGGAACAAAATTGATTCAAACCTAAGAATCCGGGGTTTGCTCATTACTATTACATAGTCTAATTTTACAGCAAATTAACTGGATGTTCCTCTTTCTTCGCAAACCGATCAAACAGGTCACAACATATTGAACAACTGCTACTAGAAGAAGCTAGAGACAAATCTGCATTTGTTTCTAAACTCTCGATATATTTAAAATACTGTATAAGTAAATACATCTCGTAACACAAAAGAATAAAATAACAAGAACACCCGCAAACAAGAGAAAATCTAACAACATAAATGAAAACTTTTACGCAGGGAGAGAAAACTAACAACACGTCACTCAATTTTCTAAAACCACGGAGAGAGAAAGAGAGAGAGCTTCCCAATACAGCCGAAACCAGCTGTGACTATAAACAGTACAGTTGTCAGCGGTGGGTAGGATGTCTCCAAATCGGCTCCCTTCGCGCGTTCTAGTCAAGTTTAAACACTCTTCTAACCAGCTATCTTATTGGTTGAACTGCTGTTGTCATGGTTACCGGGGAGTAGCATCATTTAGCCGACTCCTTTCTCCCGCTCTCGCATAGACACTGCAGGCTGCTAGATATCGACTATACAGATTATAGCGCTATCTGTTATTTTTCAGTACGAATTATTTGTACTACCTGCAGTATAGCGAGCAGGCATCACTAACTGAATATAGTCGACTTTACGTAACTTACATCTTAGTCGTAGTGAATAGTAAACTTAATATAAAAGGAAAAATGTTCGTCATTTGCTGTAACTTGTCTGTGATCTTAATTCAGCTGAAATTATTACTGCCATATTGTGTTCTGGTAAAATATTAGGGGAGGCTCGGCCTCCCTTGCCTCCCCTAAAAATCCGCCGCTGGAGGGCACATCCAGATCATCGTGAATACATGCATTGTATTTTCATTGAAATGGGGGAAATGTATCTACGTCATCATTAATGTGAGGCAAGTGATCATAGTTTGTTATTTACTGAACTGTTTCGTTGTTGACTAGGCTTAGGAATGTTAAGTTGATCGTTATTATAAATTGAAATGTACTGTAGCTTTGAAGTTGTTTATATTTAAAAGGATTTGTTTTTGCGAATTTTTTGTGTTTTGAATTTACTTGCGAAAATTGTGAGTGTGAGTGTGAGTGTGAGAGTGAGTGTGAGTGTGAGAGTGAGTGTGAGTGTGTGTGTGTGTGTTAAGTTATTTCAAATTTTAATGTTTTTTGCTCTTTTTTTTTTTTTTTTTTTTTTTTTTTTCATTTTTGGAGCAAAAATGGGAGGTTTTTGGAATGTATTTTTCTCGAAAGAACAGAACCAGTACCGGTACTTATAGATATTACCAATGAAGGTATTGTACATAACCGAGTGGTTATGTTGCATCTTGGTAACAGTTGTATAACAATCTTGGAGATGTACTGGTACTCCAGAAACCACGAAAATATACAATTACAATATTCAAATTATAGACAAGCCAAAATAGGAATTTACAACACACCAAATTGTATTCTGTGCAATTCAAATGAAGTACCTAATTAATTTGGACTATCTCAACAGATACCCTATTCATGCATAGTAACATCCCTAAAAATATTGGAGTGCAAGAAAACCTACAAACACTAGAGCCTGGAAGTTCAAGGGTTTATTTTGGTTAAAAGAGGAAGGAAATAGGCACTAAATATATCAAAATAGGCAATTAAAAATGACTAAACTACATAGTAGAATCATAAAAACAGTAATTTAATATAGGCTACAGTGGTGAAGCTACATTCATGCAACTGGGTATTCTAAAGTTCATTCCTTATATTTTTCGTAGATAAATTCCAGTAGGCATATTTTTCGCTAGGCAAAGATGTCGATGATGCGTTCTTTGAAGATATCATCCCTGAAAAGACTGTTTAACAAGCTCTTCTCAATAGCCAGAGTACTCAAATTGGTCAGTCTAGAATCTGACATGGAGTTCCTTAAAAATGTCTTAACTCTCTTCAGTGCACTCATACTTCGTTCACTCTACGCAGTAGATACAGGGAAGGTGAGAATCAATCTTATGAGCCACACTGTTTCTTGATAGATAGGCCATTGTTCAAAAAATATTTCAGCAACAAACCTGCAGGCAAATGCTTTGTTTGGTCAGAATAAACGTTTGTGATCCATGTTTTTAAACTCACAAACATGCACTGGAATAACTTACCACTCTCACTTCACTTCACCGCGTTGTTATTTAAAGACGCTGCTGCTAACCAATACAGTCATACTCCTGCGTCGAAATGTTTCATTAGGAAAAGTTCGGGTGAATGTTACTTATGTCCCGTCCACTATAGAGACATAGGCCAGTTTTACACTAAACATATTTAGTATAACTTGTTGCTTGTGGGCCATCCCAAACCCCGACCACCACCTCTAACAGCGCCGGTCCTTATATACCCGTCAGTCAAGGCCTTCTGAGAAATAAAAGCAAATGGCAATAGATATCTCAGTCATGACAACCTCATAAAATATCCTATCAATTGAATAATCGATCTTGCTATGTACAAGATAATAATATTATAATAACAGATTTTCTTTGCATTTTTTTAACTCATCATATTAAATAGAGAAATGGAATAACTTTACAAAGCACAAATTAACCCATTAATGCCCAGCGTATGATTAAAAATACGGCGTGAGAAATATTTTTTCATTCATTTCCCTTTGACTTCAAGGTAACAATTTTTTTCATGGAGGCAGTACATGGATGTGGTTTAAGATTCAGGCATTGTTGAATGCTCTGTGATCGTTTCTCTTGTTGGTATGAGGTTTTGAGTTTCGATCGTAAAGAAAAGAAAACTTTGATTGGAATAAAGGTACTTATTTTCAATATAAATTATATAATGAATTATGAAACTAGTGCTAATATTACTTGTTAGGTATTCGTGAATAATTCAGGCCATTTGGTGTACATGTATCTTTGTATAGAAGCATAACAATTTCAGTTTATAAATATGGTATGATATATCATACGCTGAGCAGTAACGATATCAATTTCTGTATATTCTGTTAGATGAATTCTCCTTGGAGCATGTGTGAAATGGACGGCAAAGAATCTACAAACTATAAGCCTAGAACAGAGGTGTTCAAAAGTGAAGTTTTAACTCCAACCCTTAAAAGAGGTGAAAGGGTATATTACAGAATACTGACGTATTATCCCTTCCGCGCAGGGTGAGTGAGTAGGCTACTCGAGACAGTAATGGCATTTAGCTTACTGTTATTTATTACTCACACAATTCGAGAAACTGTAAAATATGCCGTAATGAATGGTTATCCATATATAATAGGATCAATGGAAGACATGTATACCTTGGCATTTTGCTTTTGTCTGGATATCTCTAATTGCCTTCGCGAAGAATGTACTGGGAGATTCGTTCTGATAGTTGCAAACTGTATCACCAGAAACAAATTTGAAACAATTCATCATTTCCTTCATTTCAGTCACAATAACACAATTGACAAGAATGATAAAATATACAAACTTAGGCCCCTCTTCAATCGTCTAAATGAAATGTTCCAGAACATGGTTGACATTGTTCCAAATTCATATTCAGTTGACGAAGCAATGGAACCATATTTTTGTCATCATAGTATCAAGCAATTAATACGATGAAAAACATTCACATTTGGGTATAAGCTTTGTGCTTGACGATGCCTGCAGAGTACCTTATAAAGTTCGAACCGTATACAGGGAGAGTCGAACGAGGACCACGGGTGACTCTAGGAAATGCTATTACATAGATGCTTTGTGTTGGATTGCTACCTGATGACAGTAAACTGTTTATAGACAATTATTTCACTTCCTTTGGGTTATTATAAAAATGTTCAACAGTAAATATCACGTGTTTTGGAATTATAACAGCTGATAGAATTGAAAAGGCACCTCCAAAAAAGTACTTGCCATGTCATCAAACACACATCTAGTAATCTGACGATGGAATGACAATGCTCAGGTCACTATAGCAACAAATGCAGCAACACTAGATGTAGTTTCTTTAGGCTCATGCTCATGGTGGAGAACTAAGGATAAGAGAAAAATCATTGTTCAACAACCGAAAGTTATAAAAATGTGTAATGCGTGTATGGGTGGTGTGGACATATTTGGCAAATTGAGAGGACTCTATCGACTTCGACTATGGTCCAAGAAATGGTACTGGCCACTTATCAGATTTTATATCAACGGATCAGTAGTCAACTTGTGGATGCTGTACAGACACTATCAGAAGGCAGTTTGCTGGAATTCACAAGACAAATTGTAAAGTCATTGCTTGCAACACCACTAATGGGCATTTCTAAGACTGTAACACCTAAAGGGAGAAACCAAGTTCTCAAGACTTGATCACCTAGTTGTCTGGTAAAGCAATTGGCGCAGATGTGCTTACCGTGGGAAATGTGCTAAATTTTGTTGCGTCAAATGTAATGTTGATCTTCATCCTGATACTTGTTTTCTAAAATGTCATATAAAATTAAGAAAACCGAAAAAAATGTTGTTGAAGTGTCTAAAATAATAATTAAAGTGATTAGACACGGATATATTGTTCAAATATTAGTTCAAAATTCCTTTCTTACATTGTAGGGGCCTATTAAGTATTTGTATGAAACTGATACTGTAACTGCCCAGCGTATGTTATATCATACAGGTCGTATCTACTATACCGGAAGAGACAAAATTGTAATTTTTGTGTATTTGTACTCAGTAAGGTGTAACAATTATAATATTATAAAATTATATGATTATGAATTCCTTTTTTTTATCTGGGCATTAATGGGTTAATAAATATATCACGCTCAATAAATTAAATTTACACAATTCTATTCAGTAAACAATTCGCAAATAAAAAAAAAAACTGTGGTTCCAAAGCAAAAAAAGATGTATGCTTAGGGTTGCCAACTCTGGTAAATAAAATTACTGGCGATTTTACACTTGCAGCAAATTTGCATGAATAAAAGTAAATAACTGAAAATGCCTTTGAATTATACTAAGGAATAGTACACACCTAATCTAATCTAACCTAACCTAACCAAACCTAACCTAACCACATAATCTAACCAAACATAACCTCATATAATACTATACATAACATAACCTCATATAATACCTTTCATATAATGCTACACACCTAATCTACCGTAACCTAACCTAACCTAACATAACATCATATAATACTATACAACTAATCTAACATAATCTAACCTTTCATATAATGCTACACACCTAATCTACCCTAACCTAACCTAACCTTTGAGAATACTACACACATAATCTAACCTACATAACATAATTATAGCAGCCCCGATACCCCGCTTTTTACATCATGTGCTACAAGTCGATCATCATCGGGGCTGTCCCCAATACCCCGCTTTTTACATCATGTGCTACACGTCGATCATCATCGGAGCTTGAAGCCCCGATACCCCGCTTTTTACATCATGTGCTACACGTCGATCATCATCGGGGCTTGCAGCCCCGATACCCCGCTTTTTACATCATGTGCTACATGTCAGATCATCATCGGGGCTTGCAGCCCCGATACCCCGCTTTTTACATCATGTGCTACACGTCGGATCATTATCGGGGCTTGCAGCCCCAATACCCCACTTTTTACATCATTTGCTACATGTCGGATCATCATCAGGGCTTAATTATATTATTACCCATTTCAGCGAGTACTAAACGACCACTGCAAAATACGATAATTTGGTCCAGGGAGCATTCTCTTTTTGGCACAAGAATGATTTATGTAACATGTTCCTAAATGCTACGTACAACATAATTATATTATATTATTACCCATTTCAGCGAGTATTGACGACCACTGCAAAATACGACAATTTGGTCCAGGGAGCATTCTCTTTTGGCACAAGGATGATTTATGTAACATGTTTCTAAATTATTAGTCTTTTAAATACCGGTACATTCTTTAATAAATCACTGAAAAACAAATGTGAATATATAGGATGTGGAATGAGTACGAAATTATTATTATTATTTATTTTTTGGCGCATCATTTTTACGTAAATAACGACAAATAAAAACTAACATGCCACATAACATTATTTTAAGAAATACAGGAAACAAGCATGAATAATATTCACCAGACAAAAAAACGTATGGAATAGAAATTACATACAAATGTGCTTGTAATAAAACGTATGGATAGAAAAAAAACGTATGAAATAGAAATTACATACAAATGTGCTTGTAATAAACAATAAGCAAACCATCTTCGATTAATCATTTCAAAACAACGTGAATATAGCGTGGATTGTGTAGGAAAATAATTTCTTATATGTTGCTCCCAATGTGCATGATTGTTAACTTATGAAAACAAATGAAAATTAACATGGCATATAAACACTATTTGAAGAAAGATAGGAGATATTAAGTAATATTCATCGTTCCTAACGATCTTTGGATGGGCAATAACAATGAAATATGTATAAAATAAAAATTACATAACAGGTGAGCGTATAAAAACAGTAAGTAGAATCATATCTGATTAATAAGCTCAAATTACTCCAATTTAGTGTAAGAGTAGTCTATATCTAACGATGTCTCCCAGCAAATTACTTAATTATTTAAAAACAAAAAAAATCGTGTTAGAAGATTGAATTTGTGAATTTTCTCTGAAACTTTCCAAATATCTGTAGGCAGTCTTTTACATTAGATTGCCGAAAATTGGTTTATAGCGCATTGGCAGTGATAAAAGTGTGAAATATTCGTTCAGCGGGCGTTGGATACTCTACATTGACCAAAGTTCGTTTTCACGTAGTATTCTTTACTAACCGTTAAATATATTTGCAATTTCACATTCGTTTTAGAAGTTAATCTAATTCGAATTCTATACAATAAGTATATTCGTAGTACCGAAATATCGCACCCACAGGTGACTATTTGAATAAAAAACGTAAGTGAATAATGGATGATAGGCTACATGATAATAATGAACACATCTGTACTTTACGGAAGCAGACCGATGAAAAATGACCCTATACTCCTCTTGCCCTATAATTTATCACACACAGACAGCAGCGTTGCCAACCGTGGCCGAATTCGGCTAAACGTAGCTTTTAGCTACGTAGTCGAATGGCAAAATGTAGCCCAATGAGATTCGATCGAATAACTGTTTGTGAATACTCAAATTTATGTGTAAACACGTTCTTCTATCAAATTTTATTTTCTCACACTCTAATAACCATAAGAAGTTCCTCGCTTCCTCAAAAAATTACGAAAACATAACAGAAAATTTAAGGTAGGGCTGAATTCCGGACACTGCGACCATTATTTATGGCAAGGAAAGCTTTGGTATTTTCAGTTTTATTTTCCTGTTATGTGAATAGCGCCCGTTGTTTAACCGTCAATTCCTGGATTCGTGAATTCGCAGACACCTGATAGTGTCTTTATTGGGAGTCGCCTATGCAACAAAAATGAACTGGCCCGAAATTAATTAATGACATATCCAACACATCCGCCTTCCAACATTGTAACTATAGCATAGGTCGTGGACTCTGTTTATTACTCTCTGAATGTGTGTGGCTTCATTTTGGTATTTGTAGCTGAATTTCGGGACGTTTGTAACAGACTCGCTAGTATTGAGGTTGGCGACGCTGAATGACACTTTTTTTTTCCGTTTTCTTAAACTAATACGTACACAATACCCATGCCCAAGGCAGAACTCCAACCCACAACCTTTCGGATCAAGCGATAGAGACATGCCGTGCCCCTACCGCTTGAGCCATCCAGGTCGGCGTTCAGAGTCTAGGCCCTTCACATTAGTGATATACGCAAGCACTCCGCTTGGCGCATGCGCATATGCTTTCTCTGTCTGCTGCAGCGAGCCTGGTTTCAAACAGTATCATTCAGCGGGTAGCCAGCGAATAGGGATTATAAAGAATGGACACTGAGCGAATTTTCCTGTGTTTTGTTTCTCTGTACGCAAGCGTTCAGTTCCACTTTCAAGCGCTAGAGGTTAGTGTAATCGAGCATACGCTAAGATAATAATTGAGAATAGAGTTGAGACACAGGATCCAAACATCGCCTACCTTATTGCATAATCCAGTAACGCTTTGGTTCAAATAAATTCAAGTTAACAGCTTTTCCTTATTTCTCAGTGACAAACTAGTTGTAATAATAATATTTTATATTTCAGATATAATAAATTATATTATAAAATAATATAATACATTATAAAATTAAGTATCGAATTCGTTTAATATTTGTATATAATATAATATAGGTGTATGGTTTTACTTCTCGTAAGGGTTTTGTTTTTCCATTTTCAGCGCTATCAAATCATTACATATTTTAATTGTTGTTGAGGTCAATGTCTCAACTCTCATTATAAAGGAACTCTAGAGTCTAGACATTACAGTTAATGACGGATTTATTATTTTATGGATTCAGTTTATTTTATTTGAGTACATAATGTACCTAGATGTACGTGGTACAGTCATTAAGTTCTAAGACTTGACGCCTGGAGGGTAGGCTCCCACAAGAATCTGGATGTATCACAAGATGCCGCATAACACGGCGTACATTTAAACAGAACCACATCCTCCCTCAAAATAGTCTCCGTTGGCCGTTATGCACGTTTGCCAATGTTGGTATAGCTGCTGGAAACACCGTTGAAAGATGTTGGCAGGAAGGTCCCGTATGGCTTCTCTTGTGGCAGTCATGACCTCTTCGGAAGAATGAAATCTACGCCCACGTAGGGTTGCTTTCATGCGAAGAAATAGAAAAAAATCGCACGGTGCGAGATCAGGTGAGTACGGAGGGTGTGGAAGAACTGTCACCTGTTGTCTTGCAAGTTCCTCTTGGACAAAGACAGAGCGATGTGCAGGGGCATTGTCATGTAGCAACAGCCAATTCTTTGTACGCCATAGCTCAGGTCGCTTACGGCGAATTGAATCTCGTAAACGGCCAAGGATCTCTTTGTAGCGGGTTTTGTTCACAGTTGCACCTTCTGGGATGAATTCCATGTGAACAATTCCATTTGAATAAAAAAACAGTTCAAGCATCACCTTGCCTTTTGACCTGCCTTGTCGCGGTTTTTTCTGTCGTGGTGATATCGGCGTTTTCCAGGTGGCGGATTGTCGTTTCAGTTGCGGATCGTAAAGGAAACACCAAGTTTCGTCTCCAGTTATTATCCGGTTGAGAAACGTCAGATCATCGTCAGCACTATTGATGAGGTCACCACAAATCGTCATGCGATCATCACGTTGGTGTTGCGACAGGATTCGTGGCACACTGTGCTGGGTAACACGAGACATGTTCAGGTCATCAGACAGAATTTTGTAGCAAGTACCATGGCTGACCCCTACTGTTGCTGCGATATCGTCTACCGATTGGGAGCGGTTAGCACGCACCAACATTGCAACTTCTTGGATCTTGCGTTCAGTTCGAATTGTTTGTGGCTGACCAGTACGCACATCATCTTCCAAACTGTCTCTTCCTTTCAAAAAACGTCGGTGCCACCTAAACACAACACTGCGACTCACTGCGTCCTCACCGTAAACTTGCTGCATCATTTGAAACGTTTTGGCAGCAGTTTTGCCTAATTTCTGGCAGAACTTGATGTTTGCCCGTTGCTCAAACTGTGACATCTCGGGTTCCGACGTGCGCATTCAAATCACCGTCACAACAAAGACCCGTAGTTCTGCTTACAGTGCATGCACTCAACTGTCTCTTGTTGGGTCGAGAGACTAACTGACAAGGTATCATACCATGGCGCCACCTATGCGCTATAGTGCACCACAACGCCACTATGAACTCAGTATTAGAACTTAATGACTTTACCACGTATTAATTTTAGGTGTTATATTTCCGCTGTGTCGACTGCTAGCTGGTGTGATGTCAGCGCCAACTCTAGGGAGAAAGCAGAATCTCACGCTTTAGCTGGCTTGAAGGTCATTGTAATCAGTCCGGCTACATCAAAGGTACCGACGCGAAGTGTCCATTCTTTATAATCCCTATTCTCTGGGGTAGCCACAATGCAGTTACGTGCTGGTTCCGCGCCGAGGAGCTGGCGTCGATCCTTCCGTAACTAGACCGAAAACTAGAGATTTAATTTACCTGTACCAATGAAAACAGGAAAATGTAAATGCGTTTATTTTTTGAAAATCCAATGGGTATTCTAAGGTTAACAGCTTCGCCCCTGATAGGCTACTTAATGCACCTCTGTATCACATTTCAATACTTATCCTTCCTTACTTTTCTTGGTTATTTGTGACAATGAGATGTTTTTTTTTTTTTCAAGTTCTTAACTGTCACAGTCAGCCACCTCTCAGAGAGAATGTTTTCATCATTGAAAAAGATTGTTATACTTCCTCTAAAATGATCGAAGCATGCATAAAACATGCTATTGTAAATGGAATCACATCAGTATTAATAGAACTTTCACCCTTCAGAACATCACGAATGTATTTAAGGTTTTCTAAGTCCCCATTAGCACTTATCACATGTTTACGCTTTTTATTAACAGTCGATCTTTTGGCTCCCAGTGCTTCTTGTAACTGGCTTACAGTATTTTTTATGATAGTCATGGGTGACACGTAATTGCTTCTGGTAAGACACAATATGCTGCTATAACAGCGAGATCATTGCTGACTTTTTGTTGACACAGGAATTTTTTCACCTTCGACTTGAACTAGCTTCATCTTCTGGTCAATTAGTATACCTTCATAAATATTTAAGCGTATTTATGTAGAGTGAGATTCTCAATGAGAAACTATAGTTTAATTTGCATGACTGTTCTTTATTTTTAAAATGAAAATTAAATTAGTGTTCATTTATATTTTTAATACAATAGAATTCGTACTTTTTATTTTCTTTGTACTGATGTATTTTAATATGTATGTAAATAATAACAGAAAATCCATAACAAAGGAAATAAGGTGAAATATGGCATTAAACATAAAAAAAAAGACAAAATAAAAACTGACCCTACCATACCCAATTCTGCAGAAACATGATTGTATTTATCTCATTCATATATCCACCCAGTTAAAAACGGCATTTTGCCGAACTTCCGGGCTTTCTTAATGACTTATCACCAAATACTTAGGCATTAGAACAACATTTCATGGACCATTCAGGAGCCAATAGCTAGTATTCACAGTGATATTAATTATCGTAGTCAAAGTCATTTTTTTTTCTCGGAGAAGGACGCACAGGCAAGCAGCAACCAGTGGCGGCTCCTGCACATTTCTTAAGAGAAGGAAAGATGTTAACAGTATAAAATGACACTTTCTTGAATGAAACATGCTATAAATTAGCCTACATGCATAAATGTAAGTCCAGGTAGTGTTAGGGTTGGCCTTCCCTTTTGTATAGCAATAATCTGTTTTTGTAAACTGAGTTTCCTAAATTGTCCAAAATATGAATAATTTCGAGGGACAAATTGTTCCGGAGCCGGGTATCGAACCCGGGACCTTTGGTTTAACGTACCAACGCTCTACCACTGAGCTACCCGGGAACTCTAACCGACACCGATCCAATTTTTCCCTCTATATCCACAGACCTCAAAGTGGGCTGACAACCGTCAAGCAACCAACTTCGAGTGCACACTAAAGCCCGGTTCAGACGGTGCGTGTTTCTGTGATGGATTTCAAGGTGGCTACACGGATGGGTCGCCTGCATGGTCACTCACCGGAACTAATGCGCTCTGGTGGCTCCGTGGATGGCTAGCTTGCTGGATTTCGAGGGTAGGTTCCTTGCTATTTTTCCTGCGTGCTTCTGTGCTGGTTCAGTGTTACCAAAATAGTTGGTCCCCAACTAAATCTTTTTTTTTTAATGTATTTCTTAGTTTCTAAGAATAGAATAATCAAATATAGAACTTTAGTTGTTTTAAACTTCTTGTTTAACTGCTTTGTTACAACATTTACTATTGTTAATGTAGAATTTTAGTTGTTTTCCATTTATGGTTAGTTTCTTATCTATCATGAATGTTATCTAGACTGTTCTGGGACCTTGGGAGCGAGAAAACAACAGTGTGAATCATCCTCGGGAAGGTTGCAAAAGCTACTATTTTAAGGGGAGAGGATGGTATTTTTGATGAAAAATTACTAAATTTTCAACAAAAAAAAATTCTTTAAAATACTCTGTGATATGTGTGGATCACCATTTTTAAACTTCCTGCATTATGGATTTTTAAATCACTCGCCCACTTTTATTGTTGTTTCCGGTAAATTAAATTTTCAAAAAAATTGTTTTTTTTATTTAAAATACCCTTTGATATGTGTGGAATACATTGCATAACATTTTGTGGGTATTTGTGCCCTTATCGGATGTTGAGATGTCATTTTTAAACTTCCTGCGCTATGGATTTTTAAATCACACGCCCGCTATTATTGGTTTCCAGTAACTTCATTTTTTTTTTGCTACATTGCCAGACAAAATGAATATAATTTCTGAACTATTAAAGATACATGCATGATATTTAGAACACACATTCTTTAGACTATTAGGAAACTTTTCTCTGTAACAGAATTTTGTTAATTGATTTCATTTTAAAAATACGTGCGTTTGTTTGCAAGAAAGGAAATCAGAAAATTGTTATTAAATTTTAATTGTTTATTTTACCAACGTAGGGACTAATATCAAAATTCTGTTACAGACAGTTTGTAGAACATACTTTTGCAAATACATTGCAAAAACTGTTTGAATCTATCTTAAAAAACGGTTTAGATATATCGGTTTTAGTACAATCGTGCATTGGGTGTATATATATACATATATATATATATATTTTCAAATTTGGGCCCCCAAATAATTTTTTTTTTATATTTTTATTTGGTTGAGTTGCCACAGCTATGAGCTCTCTACATACAAAAAATTAATAATTTACACCAAATGGGAAAAAAGTTTTGAAAAATACCATCCTCTTCCCTTAAGAGAGCAAGTCGAAAATTTTGATTATGAATTCCTACGGTTGGACCAAAGATCAAGTCAGAACTTTAATTGAGGCGTACAGAGAAGAAACATGTTTATATGCTATACAAACAGCATTGTTAAGACATCTTGGCCCGTATTTCTATGCAGTAACCATTTTCGGCTCCACATTCTACTCTTTTTAATTTGATTCGTCTCCTCAGCGTTCAAAGCTAGCAAAACAGCAAAGGCTGCTAAACGTCTTCTTCGTACAGCTTCACATACAGCTTCCATATTTGATGTTTACAAATCGTATTCGTACCGCGCCAGCATCTCCAACTTCCAAACTGGGATCCAGCCAAAGAGTTTGTAATACTTCAAACTCTTTGGATCCAGCATGCAAGGCAGCTCGCTCCGTGTGAATGAAAACCATCACCGCAGCCACCACGGCACCCAACCTGCTAGCCACCTTGGAATCCATCACAGAAACACGCACCGTCTGAACCAGGCTTAACTCCGTGTGACTTAAATTGTGGTTTTCTGTTGACGAACAGTGACGTGTATTATGCAAATCAAGATTTCAGGTATAACTCCCTGTAAAGTTGATTTGAATAATTAAACCAAAGGTCCCGGGTTCGATACCCGGCTCCGGAACAATTTTTCCCTCGAAATTATTCAAATCAACTTTACAGGGAGTTATACCTGAAATCTTGATTTGCATAATACACGTCACTGTTCGTCAACAGAAAACCACAATTTAAGTCACACGGAGTTAGTGTGCACTCGAAGTTGGTTGCTTGATGGTTGTCAGCCCACTTTGAGGTCTGTGGATATAGAGGGAAAAATTGGATCGGTGTCGGTTAGAGTTCCCGGGTAGCTCAGTGGTAGAGCGTTGGTACGTTAAACCAAAGGTCCCGGGTTCGATACCCGGCTCCGGAACAATTTTTCCCTCGAAATTATTCAAATCAACTTTGCAGGGAGTTATACCTGAAATCTTGATTTGTCCAAAATATGTTTTCACTTCCATTCATTGTTGAATAATTGCACAAATTAAAAATTACAAGGAAATTCACGAACTCGTGCAAACTACAGCATCATATATGTTGGAAGAGACCAGCTACTAACACGTAACTGGAACAGTTTCATGGAAATGGGAATGGAAAATAATGTTAGGAATGTGAGAACACTGCACTCACCCACGTGGTCTGTATTGCCACATGTACATTTTATAAGTTCAGTAACACATGCTTTCGAAGAATGTCAGTTCTTGTAAAGTCGTACTATCATTATTGTTAAAATATAGTTTGAGCATTTAAGGTTTAAATGAGCTGCCGGTGGCCAATTAATTTTTTTAATGTTAAAATAATGTAGTTTGGAGTACTTTCAATTTCAAATATATTTGTACAAAACTGACAACTTGGCTGTCGCCCTGTCTACTAGACAATGAATGGAAGTGAATTTCAGAGGCCAAAGATCTGCGATACTAACGTAGAATTATTGTGCCCAGTGTTGAGATGGAAGGCTGCTACTGCATCTCTTCTTGGGTTGCTGGGAGTGTACTGAATTAAGGATCTCCATGTTTGTTGGATGTCCTGGTATTCATCTCTGATAAGTAGTTTCACATATTGCTTTACAGAGATTATATATGGCACTGGTTTCAGTGGCAGCTATTCAAGTGAAGTAGGTGAAGGCCACCTTCACCCCCTTTTCGTGCTTTAATAAAATAAATTGTTTTATCAATAAATTAAAATAAAATGCATTCCTCACTAAAACATATTTTGCTCTACTTTTTAATCTGTCTTATTCGTCTTAATCTGCTCAGTTAACCTCTCCTCCTGCAGTACTTTAGAAGAAGGCTAGTAGACTAGGTAGGAGATTTGAATGATGAAAGTCCAAATGAGACTTTCCTTTTCGCCTTCAGTAAACAAACCCGGTTGCCATGATGAATTGCTTACTGTGGACTGCCGACCCTCAGCTCGTCTGGCTGTACTCTTAACGCTAGGCTGTTATGAAGATCTGATAAAGAGGCATTCACCAAGAATCGCTCTCTCGTACCATCGCCGACAATGCTCGTACAAACATTGGACCAGGGTGGCAAATTGTAATATTTTGTAACTAAATAAGAAAACATAAAATATTGTTTAAATTTAAGAAATAAAATATATATTATGGTATTTTTTTAACATTAGCATCTTTTGAATATTACGTTTTGTGTAGATTTTGAAATATTTAAAGTACCGTAAAACAGGGTGACTTGATACGTTACATCAACCTACAAAACTTATCAAGTCTCCCAGCATATAAAACGGGGAGACTAGACACGCTGGGGGGACTTTATACATTTTGTAGGTTGATGTTTCGGTTCCAAAACATGAACTTACAAAACGTATCAAGTCCCCCCAGGCATATCAAGTCACCCCGTTTTACGGTACTATGTAATAAAGAAAGTTTGCATAAAATTTGAGTACCTTGTAACAAGCACTGAAAAACGTTTTTTTCCATTTTTGACCAAATTTTCACCAATGCATTGCCTTACAATATTTCTTTGATTTATGTGTAGCTGCATCATTTTACTATATATTGGAAGTGACATGTTCTGAAGTTGATTTAAATCAATAGCTACAGTTTATGAATGTTAATTGTGATTTTATATTTTGTTCATTTCTTGTGTACTCTTTTAATTTGATGTGTTGTATAAAATGTTGTGTTAGATTTTTATCTTTTTTATATCATGTGAATTTGTGGTATATATTGTGTGGAAGTTTTGTTGGGAATTCTTCGGGGAAGTAACCTCCGAAAATGTTGCATATTTGTATGTACTCGTATTATATGCTGTGATTTTCATGAAATTTAAATGGTGAATATGTTACATTAATCCAATATGGCCACGGTATATAGCTTACAAAATCGTTTGCAACGTCATCAATGACATCACAACCACCATCGATTCCAGGAAATTATTTAAAATTCTATTGGCCTTCACCTAATTTTCTGGCACAAGCCACCACTGATTGGTCTGACGATGTTTAAAGATAATTGAGCTCCTTTCTTGGCTAACAGATCTGCTTGTTTGTTACCATGTATCTGGCAGTGTCCTGGGATCCACTGTTTTACAGTTTTGTTTGACTTAAAGAGTTTCCTGGCAGTCCAAAATGTCTATTGAGCAGGAGATGAAGGTTTGGGTAATATTGGATTGCTGCTTTAGAATCCAGATAAAATAACAGCATTTGTGAATTTATCTGTATATAGGGTGAGCTGGTTGAGTGTCACATTTATTGCTCCTACTTCTCTGTCAAATGCTGATGAGTTATGGCCAATTTGCAAGTATAAGAAGTTGCTGTAAATGCCTGTTCCTGTGTTGGTCTGGTCTTTCAGTTTGGAGTCATCAGTATCAATTCGGACCCAGTTGTCTTCAGGATGTCCGATGTGGATTGTTTCAAGAACTAGTCTCCCAGACTTTCCGTGTCAGTACTACCATTCTTAATGGGTTCTTGGAGTTCTGTGAAGGAGCTGATTGTGTCCATTTCAGTGGGATTAGGGAGTTGGAATAGTGGTTGTGGCAGGTTGGTTAATGATAACCTGTCTTTAATCTTCAAAGCATGCTGGATGAATCCATTTTGGGTTTTGAGTTGCCTCACTGTGTTATATAACATTGTTGAATCAGTTTTACAATCATAACTTCATAAGATAATTCGAATTTTCATGGCTCATAAATTAATATCCTGTAAGTACAGAAGCATAAAGGAAGCAAGAAGCAATTATGGCCGTGTGTAGAATAGTATTTATACCTGATCAGCAAAATTAATACCAAGGAGTTCTTGTGGTAGTTACCTATTTGATTCCAGCTTCGACTCTAAGGAATATGGTCACCTTATTTTTGTTATATTCTATATATTATAGTTTGTAACACTGGTAATTTTTGCTATTTTTAACAAATCTACACTAGTATGAAATTTCTTTATAATATGTTCATGTGGTCAGGAGTGAAAGGAGGAAAAAAAGTCAAGGAAATCCCTGAGTCTTCAATTTCACTACTTCTACATTTGTAATGAGAGAAGTAATGTTTAGGAACAGAAGCGAAGCGTGACAAAATTTTGGGTAAGCTGGGCTGAAGGGATGGTGATCTAGGCTGTGCTTTACATGGTTAAAAGGTAAATGAAATGCGGAAACACTGTTTTTAATTAACTAAATTCTAAATTGATCTTGTCCCTTCTTCGAAAATGTTTGAGAAAGCTCAGCTTACCCTGCCTACTCTGACACTTCGCCACTGGTTAGGGGCAGTTTTAGTTACTAACAATCAACAAACTTTGTCATCAGTTTTTATTGACATGTTATACAATTTCTTAAACCAAAAATGAGTTATTACGGAAATGCTTCCCATTTACAACCTGCGACCACGTCGCCCTCCCTTCCTTCTTGTCGCATCTGAAGGAATTGGCGTTACATCTTCAATACGGCCAATCTTCATCGAAGAACGTGCCAAAGCTCGGAGGGCAGACTGAGCTCCAGGGCCTGGTGTTTTTGTCTTGTTTCCTCCAGTAGCACGCAATTTGATGTGCAAGGCAGTGATTCCTAAAGATTTGCATTTTTCTGCAACATCCTGTACGAGAAAAAATTTAAAATGTTGGCACACTGTAACTTATATTTGTCAGAATATAAACTGCAATTATACAATTACAATCTGCTCCATTGTATACAGTATATGTAAAATTATATCTATTTTTAAAAAGAAGTTAGGGGGAGGAAATTTCTTATAAAAATACTAAATGTTTCAGAAAAGTACGAGAATATGAAGGTTGCAACATATCAGGAACTCAAAATATACCTACAATAAATATAGTCAGAAGGCAAAAGGAAGTAAGCACCAAAACATGGATCCTTAGGTTATGGTTGATGCATGATTTTATGTTTATTTTGACGGTTTTTTTTTTGGTTGGTTATTTAACGACACTGTATCAACTACGAGGTTATTTAGCGTCGAGATTGGTGATAGCAAGATGGTATTTGGCAAGATGAGGCTGAGGATTCGTCATAGATTACCTGGCATTCACCTTACGGTTGGGCAAACAACGGAACAAACCCAACCAGGTAATCAGCCCAAGCGGGGATCGAACCTGGGCCCGAGCACAACTTCAGATCGGCAGGCAAGAGCCTTAACCGACTGAGCCATGCCGCACAGTGTGCAATTTTCCCTATCTAGCTGGACAAAAATCAAATTTCGACTTGTTTAGTTATGCATAGGTGAATATGAATTCGTGTTCTTTAACATTTGAAGAATGTTGTGCATAATAGCTTTTACTAATTTTTCAGCAGCAAACTATATTTATAAGTGTATAAACTTTGAGTTCATCCTAACACTTCTCGGTCCTGTTCAGTCGTAGACACAGAGGCTTACTATGTGGGTGAAAAAGAGCCAATTGTTAGTGATTTATTGTGTTGTCAAACATGAAATTTGTTCATATAGGTACATTCTTACTAATGTAACTTCAATTGCAAGTTTATAAAGTATTTTCCTTCTTACAGTAGGGTTTAAATATTACAACTGAAAAACTTATGTTTTTAAAGCTCTCCAAATATAATAGCTGGTCACGTCCGATTACAACAATTCTTTTACCATTTAATACAGCATCATTTAGAGTGTTGAATCCTTGTTTTAAAGTTTGCTTGTTCTTGCGCATTTATTAGTAATTAATTTTTTTCAGAGGTGGGGCATACGGTAACTGTTCCATGTTTTGCTTAACAGCAGAAAAGAATCATTAACTAAGGAAGGTTTTTAATCACTGTGAGTGTTTGAGGCCTACAAAATTATTCACATGATATGGAATATCAGTTTATAAATACATTGGACTCATTTTTATCTTACCTTAACAAATGCACAGTGAATCAGAATGCAAATCATTAGCTGGACAAAATTAATAACTCCTCTGCAGTCTAACGCATTGTTATGAAACTTTGTACATGCCTTACAGGTGGCACATATGATGTGTACAAACTCTGATTACGTTTGCACAAGAAAAACTACTCCTTTATAGTGGGATCCATTTAGACAGAATTAATAACTTTTCTCCTATCTAAAAGATTTTTATGAAACATTGTACGGAAGTTACACGTAGCATATATTTTTTGTACACAAACTATATTAATGGTTCCATAAATGGAACTACTCCTTTTAGGGATGCATTTAAATAAAATTAATAAATTCTCTCCTATCTAATGGGTTTTTATGAAACTTTATACAGAAGTTTCAGGTGGAATATATTTTTTGTCTACAAACTCTGATTATGTTTTATAAGAAAAACTACCTCTTTATAGTGGTGCACAACAATTTCTCTCCTATACAATATATTTTTATGTAACTTTGTACAACTACTAGGCCTACAGATAGCATACAGATGTAAACAGAATTTGTACACAAAAAGTAACTTCTATGCTACCTGTAACTCCTGTACGAGTTATGTAGGAGAGAAGTTAATGCTTCCTCTTTTGGAACCATAAATATAGTTTGTACACAAAAAATATATCCTACCTGTAACTTCCGTACAATTTTTCATAAAAATCTGTTAGATAAGAGAGAAGTTATTATTTTTGTCTAAAAATACCCCCTATAAAGGGGTAGTTCCTCTTACACAATCGTAGTGAGAATTTGTACACAAAGAATATGTGCTATCTATAAGGTCTGTACAAAGTTTCATAACAATCCGTTAGAATACAGAGAAGTTACGAATTTTGTCAAGCTAGGTTTGCGTTATTGCACACTGTGTGCCGGCGGCTTGATCTTGTTACTCCCGAATTGAAGGGATGGATAAATGCCTATATATATTTTGATATTTGAAGAAAGTAATAAATTGTGTGAACATTTGTGTGTTGATTGCTGACACATGTATTTAAATTCAATTAAATTCATTCAAATTAAATAATTAATATGTTTCATATACCTTTGATATATTGTTTAGAAAGGGGAACATTTAGAAAGAGTGAGACAATCATTTCACGATAAGCCTATCTCAAAATGGAGATTTCTTACTTCTAGCTTCTCAGGTAAATGCTGATAAAACCCTGGGGGGGGGGGGGGAACTAGAAATTAGATTCTTAATTCCTAGCTATTTGTGTTATTTTATTATATTATCTGGTTTATACATTACTTTTGCTGACTTCAAGAGTACTTAGTGATCACTTAATTATGATTTCTGCATTTACATTGGAAACATGTGACAATGACACAAGCTGCAGGGAAGATACTATTATCATGATCGAAGATAGAAGAGTGTCAGCATTAGTTACCAGTAGTTATACAACTGTGAGAGACAAACTGATCCAAGTCTGACAAAGGGAAAATCTCAGTGCATACATTTCTATAAGGCTGGCTGGTTGTTTAAGAGCATCCATGGTGGTATACAAGTAGAGGTGCTCGGCTTGGTTTCTCAAGGGCTGGAACAGAACGATTTCTTGCACTTAAGACTTGTTTTGGTCCATTATATGTCCTATACATGTAATGATTGTTAAAGCTCAACAGGTGACTCAGCTGGCATTCATGAATCTAATGTCGAGTCCACACCTGTGGAGTAACAGTTAGCACGTCTAGCTGTGAAACCAGGTGGCCCGGGTTCGATTCCCGGTCGGGGCAAATTACCTGGTTAAGGCTTTTTCCAGGGTTTTCCCTCAACCCAATATGAGCAAATGCTGGGTAACTTTCGGTGTTGCACCCCAGACTCATTTCACCGGCATTATCACCTTCATCTCATTCAGACGCTAAATAACCTAAGATGTTGATAAAGCGTCGTAAAATAAACTACTACATACATCTAATGTCAACAGGTGGGCAAGGTCCTATTCTCAAACGAATAGCATGATAAGCCCTTTGTATTCAGGAACTCATACTACCACCAAGACTTCACCCCAGCCCATTTTAACTATTGGACATTATAGATAAAATGGGGAAAGTTGGAGTGTGTTGGTGGATTGATAAGAGGGAAACGGGAGTACTCCGAGAAAATGCCTCTGCAATTTCTTCTTTGTCCACAAATTCTATCATGACCTGGCTGGGAATCGAATCCAGACAGCCTAGATGGAAGACCAACGTGCTAACATTCAGCCACAAACAGACCAAATGGAGATGCAAAACCTGTTCAACTAGAAATCAACGATAAGGCTGTAAAGGAGAGAGCAGGCTGTAGATGCCAACAGGTCAATCAGTGCACCTTAGTGGCAGTTAACATCTGAATACAATATGGTTCACACTCATTTAAAAGAGAAAGCACTATACATTGCTGCCAGACTTGAAATAAACAATTTAAAGACATCTAAAAGTTGGATTGATCGTTTTATGAAATGTCACAATCTCGTATACAAGACTCTTTCAGGAGAAGGGCTAGTGTGAACTCCAAAACAGTAAAAGAATGGAAGAGTGAACTCCAAAAGCAGATTGAAGGTTATGACCGTGACAGGGGTGTACGCAAGGGAGAAATTACAGGGTTTGAATCGCCCTCCTCCCCTTGAACTTCTTTAAAGAATGATATATATTTCAATATATTTTGTTTCCATGAATTTTCCTGTTATGTAAAGTAAAGTGTCTTAGCTGTCATACACAAATAACTGTTGATTAAACATACAGAGTGCAACGGAACCTATTACATTAATTCACAGAGGTAATAGATCGAGTTATTGCAAACAAGTTTTTTTGATACGTCTGTTAGTTTTGAGAATACGAAATATACAAAAAGTAGCAGTGCTCCTTGGAAGATTAACACATATTGTTATTCCCTGCCATTAGGAATTCTCGCAATCCTGTTGCAGTGACTATGCTACTATTCAGACCGAGTGTGTGTGTGTGTATATATTCATAGGAGAGCTGACAATGAACTAACATGAAAATACGCAGACTTTCAGCCTAATTTTCTAATTAGCCATGCACTTAATTACAAAATGTGTAAGTTTTTTATTATTTTTTAAAATGTATTCTATTGCCTCCTTCAATCTGCATACCTTCTATATACAGAGTGAATACTAAATGCTGGCTTCGAGGACCAGAATGTGATAGGAGATACAGTAGAACTTGTTTATAGTGACCTTGTTTTGCGTGACACCTTGCCTATATCATATATTCTGTGGTCCCAACTAATTCCCCATAAATAAGACGTATGCTTTTCTACCTTGCTTACGTCATATACGTGTGTCCACCTCGTATATAACGTCTAAACCAATTTCACTTTTGGATACTAATGTATGGCCCACTGTATACCAAGGATATGCGGACTGTAACATTTTTAATGCTGATGAAACTGGCATTTTATTTAAATTGGCACCTGACAAAACCTTTAAATTTAAAGGTGAGAAATGTGTTGGCAGCAAATTATTCAGAGATCAAATCACAGTTCTTGTTTGTGCAAATGCGGATGGAACGGAGAAAAGAAAATTGCTTGTCATTGGAAAGTCAAAGAATTCCAGATGCTTTAAACATGTGAAAACTCTTACCAGTGCGCTATAATGCAAATAAAAAGTCCTGGATGACTTCCGATTTGTTTGAAACTGAACTGAGGCATTGGGATAAGAAGCTCCGAACTCAAAAACGGAAAATCCAATTGCTTGTGGACAATTGTCCAGCACACCCTGTGCTTGAAGACTTCGAGAACATCAAGCTCGTGTTCTTCCCTGCAAAAACTACAAGCATATTACAGCCCATGGATCAAGAAGTAATAAGGAGTCTGCCACTATCACAAACTCATATTATTGAGACTGACAGAATGCATCGAGAAGAAGCAGGATCATACTGTGACATTGTTGGAAGCAATATGAGTATTGAAAAAGCATGGAGACAAGTAACAGTCAAAACCATCCAGAACTGTTGCCGCAACGCTGGTATTCTTTCAACTCAGCGAAGTTGCAGCTGGTGATGCAGATGAAGATGAAGATGGTCTGACTTTATCTGAATGGCTGCGAAAAGTGATGTTTTGGGTCAGTATGATTAGGAGTATGCAACAACAGACGATGACATTGTTACAACTGAGGACCAAAAAGATGATATTATGAGAGAAATGAAAAATGCCGAATAGGAGGAAGGCAAGGAGGAGAAGGAGGAGGAAAAAGGCGAAATATCTGAAGTGTCAATCCCCACTATAAGTGAAGCTCAGACGTCATTAGAGTTGTGAATCGATACTATGAAGCCAGAGGAGAGAGCAGCAAAATTGTGGTTGAGATTATGAACGTAGAACATAATTTAGAAAGTGTGTATTGGGCAAGAAGCTGAGTACAGAAAAAATGACATTGTTTTACTTCCAACTAATATTGTCTGGTGAATCCATACAGCATGTTACTGTATGCAATTTGTAATGTATGCCTATAATTCCGTTAAACTATACAGAGTGTTTCAAAAATACGGGGCATAATTTCAGGTATGTATTTCCCACATGTAGACAATCAAAATAGTTCATTACAACATGTGTCCGGAAATGCTTCATTTCCGAGTTATGGCCTTCACAACATTGAAATTCACCGGGACGTTTTTCTTTACGCAGGTCGTTGTCATTACAGAAGATGTTCAAAATGACCACCTCCTGCTTGAATACAGACCTCACATCGATATCTCATTGACCTGCGAACACGATCCCAAACTCCAGGAGTATTGCGTATGTCCTCAGAACATGCCACAATTCGATTCTGAAGGGATTCCAAATCAGGCACCAGAGACGAATAAACCAATGATTTAAATGGCCCCACAAGTAGAAATCGAGAGGGTTCAGATCAGGTGAGCGTGGAGGCCAAGCAATTGGGCCACCTCTACCTATCCATCGATCAGGAAACCTTCGATCCAAGTACTGGCGAGCCGTACGACTGAAGTGTGCAGGAGCGCCATCATGCAAGAAGTGAATGTGTTGACGATTGATCAGTGGAGTGTCTTCTTCTAAAACATGAGGTATGGTGTTTTCCAGGAAGTTTGTGTACGCCTGCCCCGTAAGTCTGTTTACAAGTAGCCTACATGGGATCCAACTAATCGATCACCAATGATACCGGCCCACATGTTGAGGGAGAACCGCACCTGGTGATGAGATGGAACAGTTGCACATGGGTTTTCATACGCCCATACATGCTGATTGTGGAAATTTGTTATGCCATCTCGTGTGAACTGTGCTTCATCTGTAAATAATACTAAGGCAGGAAAGTTCGGATTTACACCACACTGCTGCAAGAACCACTGACAGAACCTAACTCGTGCAGGGTAATCTGCTGGTGACAGGGCCTGTACACATTGCAAATGATAAGGATACAATTGATACTCTTTCAACAGTCTCCAGACAGTCGTATGAGGAACACTGACTTGCAACGCTACCCTTCGTGTGCTGATAGAAGGAGTCATGTTCACAGCCTCCAGAATCTCCTCCTGTACTTCTGGAGTTGTAGATCTTGGTCGTCCCCTTCCCAAACCAGGAGAGTTAAATTTTCCATACTTGCACAGACGGTAATGGAGACGTACAAATGTCTTCCGATCTGGACATTGTCGCTGTGGGTACCTCTCCTGGTACAGACGATGAGCCAGCGCAGCATTGCCGTCCGCCTTACCGTACATGAAGTGTATCTCTGCCAGCTCTTGATTTGAATACATGTCGCACAGTCTAACGCCTACACAACACTGAATGTAACCTTCACCTCGGAATGAACTGTTAGAGTGCCCTCTTAATGTCTCCTTTGACGGCAACGACCTGTGGAAAGAAAATTGTTCCGGTGAATTTCAACGTTGTGAAGGCCATAACTCGGAAATAAAGCATTTCCGGACACATGTTGTAATGAACTATTTTGATTGTCTACATGTGAGAAATACATACCTGAAATTATGCCCCGTATTTTTTAAACACCCTGTATAGTACTGTACTTTCAAATGTTCTCTGTAATCTAAAAAAATAACTTACAGTAAATATGTAAGAACACTAACATACATCTACTCTAGCTGACAATTTTGTAAATTATATTCTCATAGCCTATTTTGTCTTTAAGTAAAATACTATATTCTCGGTTATTACGACACTCGTTTATAACGACACAATTTTTTAGGGCCTTTGAATGTCGTTATAACCGAGTTGTACTGTATTATAACGATGAAATTCGAGATAAGAATTGTCATGGTATGATGATTAGTTACGTGGATATTAGAGGCAATACATACAAGTCGAATGGAGTAATACAGGTAGTTACTTTTGATCCATAGCACATAGTAACTGGAGTTAAATGTCAAGAACACAACGATGTGATGTGTGCGACATGTACCTCTCCCTGAAATGGTCAAATTTCTTGGTTTCAGTGCAAGAACTGCAAAGAAAATAACTGTACCTGGTTTATCTTTAAGTATTGTAATGTGAGTTCTCAGGCAGTGTCCCGGTTGAACTGATGTTACAATATGTAGCTATCTGTTTCACATTGTGAAGTAAGGTAAGCACATGAGGTTTACATTGTGTGTCAAGATGGCGCCGAATTTCAAAGTCTGCAGCATGACCCATTCATTGTTTGGCATTGAACTAGACTAGACGGCAATTCGGAAGGCGGACGGTTACTAGATGTGCTGTAGCCTGTATGGCATGTGACGTCACAAGCTTGAACAAGAAAACCAATCAATCAGTCAGTAACAAGTGCTTCTCGAGTTACTTTGTTCACGTGTTAGTGTTTTAAAACATCGAATAAGTAAAACTAACATATACTGTGTATGTGTAAGATAAATAAATGGAAGGAGATACTATAAAAAGACAAGTACTGCACAGGCAGGCCCGGGAAATAGTGTTTAAGGTTTATAATTATTTTAAAAACATTAACGAGCAGAACTCTGCCGGGCATAATGGTGCTGGCTGCAACATTGCCAACGCGCAGGAGACGACTGCAGAAGCATGTGGTGTGGGTTTGCGAACCGTGCAAAGAATTGTTAGTGAAGAAAACAAATCTTTTAATGTGAGCAGAACTGCCACGTTTCGTTCTCCTGGAAAACATCCTCGTCGTGAAAAAACAGTCTCTGAATTAGATGATTTTAATAAAAGTGTGCTGCGACGTATTAGATATGTACCTTCGAGAATCTGACTCTGAAGAATCTGACAGGACTGATGAGAGAATCAGCGACTTCGATTAAAACCAGGCACTGAATATTTATTAAATCTTAATTTATATTAAATGTGACCAAAATGGGACAACATAACATGGTACTCGTAGTTATTGTTTTAGGGTATTTAACTAGCTAAAATAATTTGTGCCTAGAAATAGACCTAAATACAATTTCTACTTAAATAGTGTATCATTTTTTCTAGTAATACACCGTATACATTTCGTATTAAAACTGTGTGATAACATAATAATAATAATAATAATAATAATAATAATAATAATAATAATAATAAAATGATAACACCGCACATAAAAATCTTAAAACTTGGTATAAGCATTATTAATAGAACGTAAGATTTGATAATGTTCTGATAAAAGGTTTGTCATGCTTGCAGTAATCAAGGGCTAAGGTCATTATTGTCTTTTTAAAATTGAAATTCTCTCCTCAGGTACTTGTATTGCGTGCGTGCGTGCGTGAAGTACGATGTGGCAATGCTGCATATTGCCTTTCTCTCACTATCTGTCTCTCTCGACGCAAATGCTAGCAGCCGACTGCCTTCCGAACTGGCGTCTAGTCTAGATCCTAGCAAACCTGTGTGAGCAGTGCTTGGAGTAACGAAAGTGTTACAGTCTGAGCTTAAATCCGTGTATACAGAAGCATTACCCACGGAAATAACACTTGCCCCATTAGACGTTTGGACAAAATTACAAGATTAGGGTACTGGTTACTATCTTATATATGCTTGTTTTGACATTGTCTATTATGCCCTGGTCTTCAAAGACGGCATTTAGTATTCACTCTGTATGCAATAGACTGTGTGTGTGTGTGTCTATATATATATATATATATATATATATATATATATACACACATACATACATACATACATACACAGTGAAACCTCTCAATTACGGGACATCGAAGGGATGTAACAATCTGTCCGCATCTGGGAGGGAGGCCCCCTAATCTAACAGTAAATTTATAATTGCATTATGTATCCCTTCAAGCTTTAAATGAAATGAATTACTGTAGTTTAATTCTAAATACACTATACTGTACTACAGTAAATTCTTTGCAACTTTGAACTACACTAGGTAAGACCAAAAAGGAAAATACAGTACTGTGCCATGCAATTTTATTCTAGATCTACAGTTATGCAGTACTGTAATTTACAGTTTTCAACTTAACCTTTATGTTCAGGTGCCATGTCTCTCGCAACAGAACTGATTGAAGTGAAGAGAATAATCCTACTAACCCTATTATGTGTCGAATACAATTTCACGATTGCGGAAACCTGGACCTATCAGACAGGTTAAATTTTATGACTTTGTTTATCTTCGCTCTTCTAGCTAACAAGGGATAGCCAGCTTGGCTAGTGGTAGTCTACGAGACCCTTATTGTCTTTTTTCATGTTAAGAAATTTCTGTACAGTTCTCAAAACTAAATTTTCCATTTCTGTAACACATTAGGTCTTGAAATCGAAGTTCTGTCCGCAGTCAGGAGGTAAAGCAAGCTTTAGGACTGTGAAACAGCTGTCCATGTCTGTGTCTGAGAGTGTCCGTAAACGAGAGTTAAATTTATCATTATTTCTATATTATTTCAGTTGGGACATAAAAATCTGTCCGTATATGAGGAGTGTCCGTATCTTGGGGGTGTCCATAAGGAGAGGTTTCACTGTGTATCTAAGGGTGTACAATATTTATTACATTAATACTACATTTAACAGTATCAAATTCCACCCTCTTTGGTATGGGCACTGCATTCCCTTCCAAATGACATCTTTTTCCTATGGTGTGCAATACCTAATGAAGATCTGACTTGTTTCATACATTTAACAGTGTACCAAATTCCACCCTCTTTGGTGTGGGCACTGCATTCCCTTCCATATGACATCTACCATCCTCCTTTTCCTATTTATAATGGTTTGCAATATCTAATGAAGACCTGACTCTTGATTCACTTGATTTGCTGATTCCGCAAATTGGTTCTGGTTCAATATAGAAGCTATTTGCATTTCTTCTTTTGCCAATTTGTCAGCTTCATTCTCTTCAATTCCCTGATGATCCAGCACCCATTGTAATTCTACGTAGTTATTTTGTGACAATCAACAGTAAGGAATTGGCAAAATGAATAAATATATTATTCTGAACTGAAAATAATATGCGAACCAAATATAAGAAAGTAAGACAAGTTTACGTGTACCTGAATATAATTAGTATAATTCGAACGAAATATGACTGTGAAAGAGAGGCCATAAAAAATGAAGTTCAAAGATCAAACTTATATTTATGTAGGTCTACATCAAATTCATAACGAATTACTCACTTGTGCAGCCAACATGGCAGCATAGGGTGAAGCTTCATCTCTGTCAGCCTTCACTTTCATGCCACCAGTGACTCGTGCAATGGTTTCCCTGAAACAAATAATATACTAATATTTAAATGTCTGCTAAAACAAAACTGAAATTGAATACTACTAGTACCAGGTTTTATATGGTATATTAAAATGTGTATCAATCTTCAGCCATGTGCTGATATTTCCAAAATAATTCTCATAAATGAGGGAAATACTGTTGGTTCTAGCTAAAAACACGTGCATAAATTCTATTAACCTAATCTAGGTTACTACTTCCAGGCTTGCCTACATTATTTTTTGTGAGCATCTGAGATTGGAGAATTTTCTTCAGTGTTGTACAGTAGACCGGTAAGGGGTAAGTACATAGTTACATCACTCACCACTACCACTAGATGGAATTTAACCTGTATCAGCAAGAGAGAACTGATGCTGAATGACCAGTGTCGTCAATTTATGTTTTTTGCTAGATGTAGTTGACATTAGTCTCCAAACGGATGGCAAGAATTTGAGTAACAGATAAGTCAACATAAAAGGATTTACTAATGTATCTTTTGTTTAGTCAAACATGAAGGTTATGGACACAGATAAACGGCCAGTTGATCAGCATTTAACTGAAGCTGGAAATAAAGAAAACAAGAAAACTGGAAATGGCAGAACATTTGAAAGATTCCCTTCCAAAATTCAGTTAAGATCTGTTGCTTGATGGTTTCAGTTAAAAATAAGTGTGCAAAGACTTATATCTTCTGAAACACTGTGCAAAATTGTTGTTAAGTCTGCATTTCAAGATTTGCATGTAGGTATTTTTGTAAATTGTTGCAACACTGCCAGTGTCTACAGTCTACAGTTACATGTGAAAGTAGTTTCGGTTGTATGACTGGAATAATATCTACTCACAGAAACACACTAAAATTTGAAATAACAAACATGTGAGTGACTATTGGCATGAATGGACCATCTGTCAATGCTTTTGACCCAACAGAATGCATTCAAAACTCTCAACAAATGCTGATCTGCCTTTAAGATGTAGTAAATCAGGTACAGCTGTCAAAAAAGACCACACTCGTGAACAGCAAATATATTCTAAGTCCACTTCGGATCGCTGTGATGTTACATGATGCATGCACGTGTATAATCGCACTTGAAGCAGTTTCGGAACTATGGTGTTTAAGCAGGAGTCATTCGATATCTGCATCTTGTAGAGCAGCAGTAGAGTGCTGGCTTAGTGATTTGAAGATTGCGAGTTCGAGCCTTGTTCAAGTTATCTTATTTTGTTATCGTTCGTTCGCGATATAAATAATATTGAAGTTATCATTTGTATTATGTTATTCTTTAGCGATATAAATAATATTCAAGTTATCATTTATATTGTTATCGTTCTTTAGTGTTATAAATAATATTCAAGTTATCATTTACATCCTGTTACCATTCTTTAGCAATATAAATAATATTTCAAATTATCATTTATATTGTTATGCCGGGTAGCTCAGTTGGTAGAGCAGCTGGCTATGGACTGGAAGGGCTGGGGTTCGATCCCAGATGGTGACAGGATTTTTTTCTTGTTGCCAAACTTTCAGAACGGACCCGAGGTTCACTCAGCCTCCTATAAAATTGAGTACCGGGTCTTTCCCGGGGGTAAAAGGCAGTCAGAGCGTGCCGACCACACCACCTCATTCTAGTGCCAAGGTCATGGAAAGCATGGGGCTTTACCTCCATGCTCCCCAAGTGCCTTCATGGCATGTTACAGGGGTACCTTTACCTTTTACCTTTTTTTTTATTGTTATTGTTCTTTAGCGATATAAATAATATAAATTTAATGTTAGGTTTGAAACAATATAGCTGTATAACACTAGTGTTAGTTTTTTCTTCTTATATCTATTATTATTAGTTTTTAAATTTTTTTAGTTGGGTCATTCCACGAAAATGCGACATTTTCACGAAAAATAAAAATCTCACGAATCTCTGCTTGTCATATGTCATTTTTTTCGTTATGATCCGAATTTTTTTAATCTGATAACACTCATTGTGTAACAACACGTATGTGGGAGAAAAAGCGCCAAGAAGTCTGTGGTTTAAGAGCACGAAATTATCTACTAAAAATCACATATTTGAATGCACATTTAAGGCAAATACATCATTACTTCTGTATGTTAAATGCAATTAATAATGAAGTGCGGACCTTTGTTAATAATTACAATGCATAGAAACCGTAATACAATGATTATTTCGTGCTTGATTGCAATTATTACAAGGGAAGGTTGAGAGTTCGTGTGTCACGCTCAAATGGACATTTTCTTCAAAACCATTTAATTTTTTCATGTTTCATAAATGTAAAAGTGAGAAACATCACATAACAATCAACTTATATGGACAACATTTTGATTTATGTACGTATTCTATAATAAAAACACGTGACACAATGACTGTGACACACGAACAAAAAGTTATGTTCGTGTGTCACTAAAGTTTATCCTAAAATCCAGTTACAATTTTTGTTGTTATTGGAAGTCTTTACGTCTAAACATAATTAGTAGTGGAATTTCAAATACTTATTGTTGATTAAGATAATTGTGTGTGCGTGCACACGCACCTGTGCGTTTTTTTTTTTCAAAGTACATAAACTGTAAGTTAAACACTCTTGAAAATATGTGTTCCATAACTGTTGTAAGGGGGAAAGGAAATGGCCACGCTAGCCCATTATCTCCTGGCCTAGTTTCCTCATGAGTGGTGCCTTCTTGGTATTACTTGTGAGGTTCACACCTGTCTTTGGACAGACTAAACAACAACTGTTGTAAAAATATAGTGTGTAGGCCTAAAATTAGCATAAGACAATTTATGCCTAAAGTTCGTATAAAATATTTATTATTTTTTTTTAATTCCTTGAATTAAAAACTTAAAAAATTGGTTTATGTTAATTTATTTCATATTAAAAACAAGCTTATGCAGTACATTTATATCGTAAATAGATAGCCACCATACTAGGCCTGTGCATAAATAAATTGGTGTAATTATTTGCACATTAGGTAAATGGTACTAAATTTCTGATATTAATTTAAAATCGTTTTACTTAATAACATTAATTAATTTACCCTAGGTATCATTTAGCAATTCTAAAAGTTAGGCCTTTTTAAATCTATATTAGTTTTTCTATTGATATAAATATTAATACATTTTGAACATTTTTTGATAGTATTTTCAAGAATTTGAGTTGGGCTGATTACTTGGTTGGGTTTTTTCCGAGGTTTTCTCCAACCATAAGGCGAATGTCAGGTAATCTATGGCGAATTCTCGGCCTCATCTCGCCAAATACCATTTTGCTATCACCAATCCCATTGACACTAAATAACCTAGTGGTTGATACAGTGTCGTTAAATGACCAAGTAAAAAAAAAAAAAAAAAAAAAAAAAAAGACGCCAAATATAGGCTACATATGAAATTACAAAATCTTGTGGTGGCGAAGAATTTAAAGTGTCTGTGATGTCCAAGGAAGGGAAGTACTACAAGTGGTTGACATATTGGTATACTCGTCACATGACATTACACAGGAAATATCACCACATATGGTTGTAAACAACCGTGGATATTTTAAATTTAAAAGTGTATTTTAGTGTAATCTAATGTTTTGTATAATAAGAACTGTAGGCATAGTCTTCCACAAGAAGTGATGTATTTATAGTGCATTTAAAACAATTAGTAACCAACATGACAGAAATGTTCGTGTGTCACGTTTGTGTATCACAATACATTTGCAATATTTTGTTTCTTAATGGCACTGTTAATTTTTTTTAAAGTTCGTGATTTAGCAGTTACATGTACTACACAAGTGTCTTAATTGTTTGGAAAACAACTGAATTCATTTATGTCATTTGGCACAATAATATGAACATTTTCCATTTTGGTAATAAATCTAGTGGCAAGAAAATGTTCGTGTGTCACACCATACAATATTTAATATTTTTGCATTATTAATTATTCCTTTTCATTAAGAATTTTTCTTTATATTTAGGAATACTTATGTTAAAAGACAGTAATGTCTTTTTCATGAATTACTAAGTATTTAATTAAATATCCTGTTAAGATCATAGTTATGTACTTAAAAAATGTTACGTGTGTCACTATGGAATGACCCAGTTGGTTATTTAATGACGCTGTATCAACCACGTGGTTATTTAGCGTCGATGAGATTGGTGATAGATGGTATTTGGCGAGATGAGGCCGAGGATTCATCATAGATTACCTGGCATTCACCTTACGGTTGGGGAAAACCTCGGAAAAAACCCAACTAGGTAATCAGCCCAAGCAGGGATCGAACCTGCGCCCGAGCGCAACTTCAGACTGGCAGGCAAGCACCTTAACCGACTGAGCCATGCCAGTGGCTTATTATTAGTAAACTGAGGACATTGCCTAAAATGCCCATCTTTTCTTTTCATTGAAAAACATGGAATATGAAAACATTCCATTATTTTTTATACCCAGCAATGTGTCAATACAGTCATTATTTATATTTATTATGTTTTTGGTCAGAAGAAAATGCGTAAATTTGTTTAACTCCTAGTTATTTCTTTGTATTGACACTAGAGTGAGGATACAGTTTGTTCTAAACTTTGCTGACATCTGTCAGTAAACCTATGAAGTATTATGAATCGGTCTTTCTTGAATTCTGCTTCAGTGTTCACTTCTGACGTGGCTTTTGTGTGTGTGTGTGTGTGTGTGTGTGTGTGAAACATTGGGATCGTGTTGATAACAGTATGCCTAAACAAAAATTTTCTAAACGATTGTTATATAAGCAGTGTATTAATGGTGATCCAAATTTTACAACAGACGCGATATTCTGCCAGGCATGTAGGAAAGAGGAGAATAACGTAACTTAATTGTTGTGTAGTACATAAAGTTATACAATAACTCTTTTCTCAGTAGTGCTTCATATGAAATGAAATATAAAGAAAGTGTTTCTGAAGACGCCATCCTGGATTGCTCTATTCAGAGAGAAGCTGCCTCAGATTCCTTTGCTACCACAGACTGTGTTAACCCATTGAGGCACATGACTAAATGCAGCACTATACTATGCGGACAATATCGTGATAATAAAGAAGGTAAATCTTTAAAATTTATCCTTATATACATACTATTGCACATACAAAAGTACATCCATTTGGTGATTATTCTCAGTATTTGGTATACATACTTATTTGTCTTATTTTTTCTAATGGTTAATCTTTATTCTTATAGGTAATTGAATGTACAGACGGCGAAAAAGCAGTCTGCACTGGGGAAGCGAAAGCTACAGTTTCACACCCTGACATTAATGCAGACCTTGCTTTCACTAGAAGCTATTTTGTTAAAATTCGAACTATTATATCTTCATTGGAATCTTGTGAAAGTTGTGAGAATGTTATGCGACATAGAGAACTATCTTGGTGAAATTTCAGGTGATGTGGGTAAGGCAGTCACTTCGAAGTTTGCAAAGATAGTGCAGAGGAACCCTGGCTGGTGTGAAATGAAGAAGATTGCCAAAGTCCTGTCAGGAATTTCAGAACCCTCTTCTGAGGCAGGGTTTTCACCAGTGACTTTAGCTTCTTTGAAGTACTGCCTCATCACCTCGTGTGAGGTTGAAAGGACCTTCTCTCAATTTAGAAACATTCTGACTAATAGAAGACATTTTAAAGTAGAGAAGTTGGAAAAAATATACTGTTATTCATTGTAATGTAGCTGCAGAAAGTTAATTGCTCGATTTTCTGTGTTATGTGATATTCATTAAAAATTTAGCATTAAATTTATAGTGGCTATTTTCAAGCTTTTAGTGCCTTTTAAGGCTGCCTATTTCGTATTTTAGTGCATAAATGTTCTCAGTCTAATTATTACATTATACTATTCTGTAACACAATAAAATTAAAAGTGACGAGGATTTGAATCTGAGATGTTGACATCTAAATTCCGATGTTCTTCCGACTAAGCTATGGGGACACAAGTAAAGAAGCATATGCGGAAAAATTGACCCAATCCCCCCTTTAAGACGTCCTGATGATTTGCAGAAGTTCATCCAGGATGTCTGAGATGCCATGGCTGAGCACAGTCCCTATTTGAAAAGACTAGTCGATTCCATACCCACTCGAATGCAAGATATGATCGAGATGGGAGGAAGATTGACTAAATATTTAATCGTGGCATTTGTTTGTTTTTTTTTTTTAATTGTTTAAACTGCTAAGACAGACGCCAGTAAGTTTGTTTTGTTTATGTCACGAAAGATGTTTCTGTTGAGAATAAAATAGTTTTTTCTTTCCATTTGCAATCATAATTAATGGTAATAAATAATGATAAAGTCATGGCATAATACATTCATGAACCTGATGTTAATTACTAAAACAATCATAAAAGAGGCAGGAGCTATTATATTTTCTCTCTCTCTTAAAAAAAACATAAAAAGCACTTGTGTTCGAATGCATGACCTCATGAATACCAGCCCAGAACAGTACCACTAAGTTATGCTACAATAGTAACATGCAGAACACTTCAATTATAACTGTAAATATCAGGCCATGTGGTCCAACATGTAACATCGCCTGTCTCTGAATTGTAGCAAAGATACCCGAAGAGAACTTAGCTTCTAGAGAGCGATCATTTCTTCTTTTGACGGCTGAACCTAAGGAAGTGGGCCTGTAGATTTTTTGGTGGGTCTCCAAATGTTCCATGCTTATTTGCAAGTCCGGGCTAACTAAATAGTGAAGTAGTAGTCAAGTTCATATTTTCTGTGACTACCTCGGTTTTCATAAATATCAGTCTCATTTCAAATACGATTATACCGGTAATAACGAATTCTCCATATAAGAATGTAAGACTCTGAAAGTGAAGCATACTCATACCAAATTTTGGGGTAACATACAACCACTGACCTCCCTCATTTCTGTGGTTCAAAGACAATACTTAAAATACCAGATTTAAGCAAAACAAACTCGGAAAATTGTGATCACTGTGCAAAACAACCTACCGTAAAAACTACGAAATACTTATGCACCAACATTTCATTCAATACTGTTAAAAAAAATGTTTGTGGCTTTTATTTCAGTCAATTTGTCAACTACTTGGCATTGCTGACATTTCTGTATTTTCTCTATGGATATTGTGCACACTAGCATCATGCATTACAGATACTATGTTCGGTTCAGGTTTGTCGAGTATGGCGAAGTTCTCTCTGCAAAAGGAGGCCTATCATGTTTTTCCATTCAGTTTTAACTGCTGAAGGATTTTAGCACAGATCTTGAGATTAGTTTTTCATGTGGACTTAAGATTTTGTATTATCATGGTTACCTCTCTCATTGCAGGACACTAGTGCACACTCACTTTTACTTCTCTACGGCTAAAGGGTGCAGTCCGTGTTCTGGAGTTTATCCAAGGTAAACCTACATTACACAATCACATTTTCCTCAACTCAATATTTGAACAATTTCAAATGTCGAGCACAAATAACTCAAAATAAGCTAACATACCTGCCAGACAAATCGGTGACATGAACAAATGTATCGTTGAAACTGGCAAAAATATGAGCCACACCGAAGACGACTTCTCCCTCTCGCACTTGTGGTCCAAGGGACACCTGAACTTGTTCCTGCTGTGGTTTCCCTTTTCTAGGCGCCATTACAGACTTTAACAGAAATAAAATAACAACACTAAATTAAAAACACGTTGATAAGTATTCAAATGTCCTAGCGTCAGCATGGACAAAACTTTGGTTATTTTCTTTAATCCGAGAACATCCACTAACAAAACACTTTATAGTGAACACAAAGAATCCTTACAAGATCAATACGTTGTAATACGGATATATATCGCTTCACGATGTTTCTGAAATGTCTTATTTATATTGTTTTTACCTATAATATTTTTCCGTGTGTAGATTGCTCCGAACAGGACGTGTAAAGAAGAATATATCGATTATTTTCAGCTGTAATTGTACTTCCGCTACTTGATTCCATAAAATTGTCATTACACGAGCAAGATGTCCCATCTGGCGGAAATATTTAAGAACTGTTTCAGTTTTGCAGTGATCGATCTCATGTAGCTCGATAATAGTTATCATAGCCATGGCCTGGATTTATCAGCTTCCTAATGACAAAGACAGTGACTTGGAATTTTACATATAAACTTGCTGACAATTTCAGGCAGAATACATTTTCTTATTTTTGTGCGATGCCTCATTTTTCTACAGCTTATATAAGATGACTGTGCTTATATACAAAAATGTTATCAGAGAGGACAACAATTCAGTCATTGTTGTTAATTATATGACATTATAGAGTAAAACAAATAAAAAATACAAAAAAAAACTTAACGAAATATTTTCCTACAACTAATTTAAATCACAGTCAAGTGTAATAACAAATAATAAAATCGTAATTTAGTGCTTTTCGGCTGCCATGTACTTACTAATGCAATAATATTTCCCCCGTTTCAAAACATAGAAATATGCAGCCTCTACAGCGCTCAGTTATATTAGCTGTAGCTCCATACACGTTGAATATAATATCAAATCAATGCTCTGCACAGTTGAGCGCTGTCCGCCATATTTGTTGTTGTCGTCGATGGGGTAGGCTAAGCTACAAAGTGCTCGGGTTGGAAGGTTGTGCGGGGTAAGGCTTGTGTATAGACGTCTCGCAATGAAAGTGTTTGTGGTGAATGACGTTTTAAATTGTTATGTATCATGTCTTTGACGTGATTGTGTTCATATTAGTGAAAGAAGTGAAACTTTGTGTTTGCATCTGAAAGAGGTATAGACCAGAAGGTCTGTGGCCTCCAGTTCGTGACCGCGAGTGACCCATCAATCTATGGGTCAAGGTAGATGTCAGGATTTCGGTGTTTATTTTGAAAAATAATAGCGGTCAACCTGGCTGGCAGTCCTGGTGTGGGGGATGACCCCGCGGCGATGTTGGATTGGGAGGAAGCGGATAGGTTTTCTTTTGAAGATTCGGATCGGTTTGAAGAAGATTCATTATGTAGTTGGAGCAGTGAACCAGAATCTTTGTGTAACAACTGGAGAGGATGGAAAAGGCCAACTCTTGGCTCTGGTACATTTGGGCCATCGAAAAGATCCACAGAAGGTAAGGAATAATTGCAATTTTGATGTGGGGAGGCATTTCAAAACAGTGGCATAAACGTTTAAAATGGTTTCTTTGTTATGACACATTGACATTATGGTCACAGGGGATACAAGTACATGCACAATTTTGCAATGTCTGCATGGATTCATTACTTAGACCCAGAATAATTGTTTTAATTTATGAAATAATTTGCATAAAATCTATTAGGTACCTAATTTAGTGAAGCGTTGGTTGTCCGTGGGTAAGCGAATTTTACATACTAAACTATAGCTCCAAGATTTGTTTCCTATCACTGCCTGTTCTCTTTACATTTATTAAATGCGTTTTGTAATGTACGTTTCGAAATAATGCCATTCCAAAGCAACACCTTGCAACTAATACGTAGTCTCATGTTTGTATTTATTTTTCAGTTTCAGTGCAAGATTATCAGTCTGATAGTTAATTAAGTTTAGCACAGTATAATACAGTACACATGATTATTAATTTATATCGTAATAAAGTATATATTTTTGAAGAGATTATGTACATTACTATCATAATTTCTAATTTTCAGCCGGAATTAAATTGGGAAAGGGGATGAAACTTACTTTGCTGTATCCATTATGTAAAGTAGACGTATTCAATGATATTTAAACTATAGCTAATAAAATGTAAACATTAAAATGTGTAAATTTTATGTCTCCCCACTTATAAAATTACAATTAAGGGTCAGTATAGAGTATCCACCGCCCACTGAACGAATATTGGTTAAAGGAGCGTTGAGCGACTTCCGCCGATTTTGGAATAGACACCGACGCACTTAGGTTAGGTTAGGTTTTTATTATCCCGTCAAGATGTTTAGGATTAGTGTAAAACTGGCCTATGTCTCCCATAGTGGGCGGGACATAAGTAATATTCACCAGAGAATTGCGTGTTATCAAACATTTTATATTGAAGACAAAAATAAATTAATGTCTTTTGAATTTGTAATATTTGAACTGAAAAAAAAATTATCGGTAGGTCTAATTATTTACTTAATTTCGATTTACTTACCCTACACGACCTACACGATTAGCACACATTTTGGCCAACACTTTTCAATAGGTTATACTGGTAGGCATAATTTAAGACATTTCAAGAATGGGGTAGGCTATGCCACCCTTTTTTTCTTTTGCATTGTGTAATTTTGCTTATTTAAGGACATTACATTATGGTATATTTTTTAACCTAGTACGTGTATCGCCAATTTAATTCTTTTTACTTAATTCTAAGCTCCTTATTTCGGGTACTTTATTTTCCTGTACGATGTACGCCTTGTTAATTTCAGGCCTATCCACAAATTCAGTGTGAACCTATTTTGAAATAATATAGGCGGAATAACATACCAGTGGCCTAGACTTATCACCACCGATAAATAGGAAAGGAAAACAGATTAATTAAATATAATTTCCAATATTCATTAAATATAATGTAGGCCTATTATTTCTGTAACATGTTACCGATAGTTTTTTCAACTGTTGTGAAATTTAATGTGAAATCGATGCATGTCAGAGGTATATTGTACGAGTTACTGGACATAGTTTCATTCAGACTAATTAGTAGTAGCTCTTAGATATTGTGAAAGAAGGGGTTAGATGTTAAGTGAATATGTAACAGAATTTGTATTTTAATGAATAGGCCTACTACACGTTATTTGAGATAAGTTTTATGGTATCGTTCCAATTTTAAAGAATTTGCAATTCAATTTTACCCCCCTTTTTTTACTGCGTTCAACCTACGACACTGTGAAGGAGCGAGAGGAATGTTCTTTGAGGATGCATGTCCTTCAACTGAATTCTAAAGTTATCTAATGTTTCTGGTCGAGACTTTCTATTGTTTTATTCAATCCGGCCAGACAGTGTTGGTGCAATAACTTCAAATATTCTACAATCACATCTTTTTGCTTGTTTCTTATAACTTTTTTTTGTTTTGTTAGTAAATTATTCACTTATTCTGTGTGTCTAGGTGCTCAACTGAACAATTAATTAGGCCTACGGCAAAACAGCAAACATAAATTATAGTTTTTTGTTTTCTTTTTCCAAGAAACTAAGTTGTTATTTTCCGAGTAAGCATATTAATTATAATTAGCCTACATCATATTATTATCCTGATGCAATTTTTAGATATTTTGTTTCTTATATCAGAAGTGCAGAATTACGTACGCTGTACAGCATCAGCTGCGTTTAACAATTTTTTTTGTCTTTCCTAGACAAATTAAATGATAGAAGTTACAAAAGATCATAAAACATTTTCTTCACTTGTACAATTTTAGTTTGAACAATATAGCTAATTAAAGACTAGTCACGTTGGGACATTGAGCCTGTGATATCAGGTCATGGTTACCGTAACAAGAAGTATTGCACTAGTTGTAATAATGCATTTTATCCATTGTATTATACCCGATTTTAATGAATGTACGTTTAAATTACATATTATAAATATTACCTTTTAATATGCTTCTTATTTGAAAAAAATATGAATATTCTGTATGGTCGGTGACAGTGGAGGATATTTTTCTGGAAATGAATTGCTCAGAGCTTATTTTTGATCATGCACTAGATTTGCTAAGCGGCAAAGCTCCGACTTTTTATTCGAGAGAACTAGGTTCAGTATAATATAGCCTAGTATCTAGGGAATTATGGTGATCAGAGTTTTGTTATTTTAATAGTTTCTCACAGTACCTAACTGGTTCTTGATTTCTTTCTGACGTTCATTCCTTTTCTCGGTTCGACAGTCCCTCTTCTAAGAAAGAAAATTGGCCTAAATGTTTATCTGAAATCTTTCATAACATGATCATACATGAACGCACGATGGACTCCTGTACCTCATGTAGTCGAGCCTTGTTGAAGTCAACGCTGTAATTATGTCAGACTTTGGTGTAGGTTATAGCCTATTTGGAGCGAAAAGTATAAGCTTCTCTGTAGCTTACATCAGCCTGTTGATTGTTATGCAGTTAGCCCAGAATTGATTGGGCCCCAAGTCTTTTCGTTTGAGAGCACGGTTAACGAGATAACCAATTCTGTTTGAACAGAGTAATACTTCAGGAGGAATTCATTGAAATTGAACCCTTTCTTGGTAACGTGAGTTTTTTTTATTTGAATGTTTAACGATGCAGTATTAATTACTAGGTTAATTAGCTTCGATGGAATTGGTGGTAGCGAGATGGTATTTGACTATATGAAACCGAGGATTCGCTATAGACTTACCTGTTTACCTGACATTCGCCTTACTCTCGGGAAAAACTCAACTAGGTAATCAGCCCAAGCGAGAATCGAACCCACACTCTCAGCGCAGCTTCAGATCAGTATACAAACGTGACAAGTTCTAAGGTGTCTGGTTAATACACTGAAAATCCGTGTTGCAGTCCCGACGTCGGCGCTATGTCCAAAACGACTTGAGATCCAAACGATACTTGAAAATTTACAGCCAACAGTTATTTTTTTACTAACTGTACGTCCTTGAATACCTAATACTAAGTTTCATGCCTTTCTTAAGTTTCGACAACCATGTAGAAGTCATTGAAATCTTCGCAACAATGTTAGAATCTGATGTCTCTGTCTTCTTTATTTACTCAAGAGATCCCGTAGTCTCTCAGGGCTGCAGAGTATCTCTCCACGCGAAACAAAAAACTTGAGCGGAAAATGGCCGCCTCTAATAGGCCTATTTTGTGTAAACCTTTTAATTGAGAGACACGATTCTTTTTAAGTACCGGGAATCTACGACACGAGACCCCTGGCATTTCTTCGTATCGAGGGGTCTTAAACCTGTGAACTTCGGAATCACGCACGAGACCGTCGAGGGCAGCACAGGACATCGCTCCGACAGGGAACAAATTCCTGCCCTTCCTTGAACCCCTTGCGCCGCATAGTGTGAAAATTTTCAATCCTAGCTGGACAAGAATCGATTTTCGGACTACAACAATATTATTGCCAAACAAAAGCTAATGTCGTTAATAAAACAGCAAAGTATCACTATCAACCTTCATTTGACGTCTGGCATCAATCTGTGGACTCAGGGATAGTCTGAAGTTCATATTTTATGACATGACGTGTCACACTGCACCAGAAGAAAAAGTATAACTCGACTATGGTGTGAGATATTTATAACTTTGACCTATAAGTAACATGAAAAATAGGTGTTGTAGGGGAAAGTATGTTCTTTCTTTCTTATCATTAGCCTATATTATTTGTTGTTGTCCACACCTGTGGAGTAACAGTTAGCGCGTATGGCCGTGAAACCAGGTCTGGCTCGGGTTCGATTCCCGGGCGGGGTAAGTTACCTTGTTGAGGTTTTTTCCGGAGTTTTTCCTCAGCAAATGCTGGGTAACTTTCGGTGCTGGACCCCGGACTCATTTCACCGGCATTGCCATCTTCATCTCATTCAGAAGCTAAATAACCTAAGATATTGAAAAAGCATCGTAAAATAACCTAGGCCTACTTATATATATAAATATATATATAGTTAATAAGATATTTTTAATTTATTGCACACTTTTCCGGGGCTTAAGTTAACTGCTGTTTAAAAATGTTTTTTTTTATTGAACTAGGCTTACAAGAATACGAATCTCAAATTTCCCCTCTCTGAGTTATAGGCCTAAGTTATAATTATATGCTAGGTATAATCTTATTCTACGCGTATGCAAAATCCTAAAATGTAGAAAAGTGCGGAACTTAGATTCTTAAATTGTTTTTATAAGCCTGTCCTTCAGTTTCAAGACGCAGCTATCCGACGTTTGGCGAAGTACTTCGAAATCGGAGCGAATTATCGGGAAGGTGTCATTTGTAGCCTATTTCGTGCTTACGACTTGAAGGACTATAATGAAGGGATTTCTGAAGAAAATTAAGTTTCATGTTAAAAGTATTTTTAAAATTTAATGAATAATGGTTACAAAGACACATGCAGTGGGTCAGAACGCAACTTTAGTTGAATAATACCTCTTCTCAGTTCTAATTGATTTATAATGAAACTTTGTACAGACCTTACAGGTAGCATACGTTTTTGTAAGAGGAACTACTCCTTTAAAGTGGATGCACTAACAAACTTTTATGAGACTTTGTATAAAAGTTACAGGCAGCATATACTTAGCCTACTTTTTGCCTACTAATTCTGGTAAGTTAGTGTTTGTTAATAACCTCCCTAGGAATATAAAAAATGAAACTCAAAATATAAAATTATTTAGGGCCAAATTAAAGAAGTAACTAATTTCTCACGCCTTCTATTCTGTAGATGAATTCAAGACGTTCAACAACGCTTCATGAAATTTATACCGGTACCTACTAAAACTTTGTGTTGTACTAGTAGACTATATTGTAAACCTCTTCTGTTTAGTCTATATTTTAACTAAACTGTGACTATAAATTGAGACTTTATAGTATTATTAAGTTTTTTGACTTGTTCCATATTCTAGCTGTGAAGCAATGTACGAATACCACGGAATATTAACAAATACAATGCAATATGCCTAAGTGGAATTTCTCTTTTATAGGGGTGAATTTAGACAAAATTAAGAACTTCTGTTCTATGTAATAGATTTTTTAGAAACTTTGTACAGACGTTAAGGTAGCATACAAATGTAATCAGAGTTTGTATACAAAAAATGTATGCTACCTCTAACTCCTGTACAAATTTTCATAATCTGTTATGTAGTAGTGAGGTTACATATTAATTTTGTCTAAATTAACTCCCTATAAAGGGATAGTTTTTCTTATACAAACGTAATCAGAGTTTCTACACAAAAATATAACCTGTAATTCCTGTACAAAGTTCCGTAAAAATCTGTTTTATAGAAAAGAAGTTATTAATTTTGTCTAAATATATCCCGCACAAACGTAATCAAAGTACACAAAAAAATGTTAAGTTACCTGTAATTCATATAGGCTAGAGAGTTTCATAAAAATCTGTCATATAGGAGAGAAGTTGTTAATTTTGTCCAGATAGATTTGCTTTCATTCTTACAGTAATTAAAGGAGAGCTATGGAAATTTCTTATAATGTAGAGCGAGGCATGATGAAAGAAGTGAAAATGAGCTGGTGGTAATTTCTATTACGTTAGGGTTATCTATTACGTTAACTTTTTTCTTCACATTTTAACGTCGCTTTCAGTGATAGAGATTGTGCAGTATAGGTGAGTTTTCACATGAATAAGCGCTGGCAGATTTTACTTGGAGACTTGTCATACATTAATGAGTTTCCTTTGTTTAATTATTTATTACGGTACTCTGGTGGAGTTAATTGTCATATAGTATCTACAAAAGGAACGTCCAGTTATAAAATGTTAGTGAAATGTTGCACTACTTTCATCTTATGGGATGCAACATGTCACTGAAAGTACACTTTCTTGACAGCCAACTGAACTCCTTTCCAAAAAAAAAAAAAATAAAAAAAAAACCCCTTGGTGCTGTAAGCGATGAACACGAAGAGAGGTTTTATCAAGAAATATCTATCTTCGAAAAACGCTTCAGTGGAAGGTGGTATGCAAGTATGCTGGCTGAATATTGCTGGTCACTTATCAGAGAGACTGCAGAAGCTGTCTACAAACGTAAAAGGTTAAAAACATATTTTAATTTTTGAATTTTGGCCAAAGAAAGGTTGCTTTATGTGCTAGTGTAACAAATTTGTACAAATAAGTGAAGTGCGTGTACCATAAAAATGATAGGCTATGTGTTAGAAAATTTTGGCTTTCAGAAATGAACTCAGCACCTCTCATTTAGTTAAAATCACATGGTTTCATCTAAAGGACAGAAACAAAGTTTAAATTTGTTGTCCAATGTAATCTGTGAATTTTGAACTAGCGGTTCAAGGTCAAGCAATGTACTGCATTTGCCACGTGTGGTTACCCCAATCCAGAACCATTCTCCTCAACTAAAGTCAGGCATTACCAGTGCTTCAGTACACAGTTTTCAGTTTAGTGACTCGTGCGTGATTTGTACTTTTGTACGTGATCTTGAGTCGCCATTTCGAAATGCACAGATTATAGTCAGTGTGGAATGCCATTTTAGCTGTAGTGTAACAACCTCACATCTAAACAGTCTGATTACATGTAGACGTTCTTGTTCACCTTTACATCTGGTTAGAATGTAGCAATTACAAATGGGATGGGGTGGTGGTGATGTAACGTACATTCTGTTTCTGTATGTTTCCCACAGTAATTCTGGTATTCATTATTTTGGTATGGGGAGTAATGTAGGCCTACACGATAGCTTGCGCATCATACAATACGCAGAATTTAGAAAAAGAGATCTAACAAGGAAATAAAGCATTTCCGGACTCATGTTCGTGTAAAATCTTTTCACCCTCTACATGTTAGGGATGTTTCCCTAAAATTTTGACATCTTTTTGTTACATTCTGTATTCTTGTGTAAGTTGTTGAGTATTTTTTTTTGTAAATTTATATTATTGAGTCTTGTTGATCATGAGATAGATGGACACATTACACTGGTAATATTTACGATTTTCACCCGTGTTTTTCTTTTGTGGATGGTTGATAGATTAAATTAGACTTAGAGACAAGAGCTTCCGTCCCATTATGTTGTGCCTTTATAATGTCATTAATTTCAGGGGGTTATTCCTTGAGATATTTCAAACAAGAAAGTTAAATACAATTTTGCTCGTATTTACTTGTTTTATATGAAAGATTTCATAGTGTGTTGTGGCAAAGCATAGACTTAATTCCCAATGTGCTGTCAGTTTAAGAGAACAATCTATTATGATAAATTATTGAAACAATTTTAGATTTGTCCTTAAATTATCCAGAAATTTGATCCGAACAAATGTAACTTTTCGTTCTGCATAGGAATTTTAAAATGTTACATTTGTTCGGGTCAGATTCCTGCACATTTAAAGGATAAAACTAAAATTCTTTCAATCACTTATTATCATAATACACTGCTCTTTTGAATTGACTGACCATATTGAGAATTAAATCAGTGGCTTTTCCCCCGATACATGCTATGAAATGTTTTATATAAAATAATTTTTATCTTAAAAAGAAAACAAAAGCGATAAAAATTGTATTGATTTTTTGTTCGAAATGTCTCAAAGAATAATCCCCTGAAATTAATGACATTACTTACGGTTCACTCGTCCCGCGCCGTGGCGTCGTGGCCTAAGGAATCCTGCCTAGGACTCGCGTTACGGAATGCGCGCTGGTTCGAATCCTCATGGGAGAAGAAATTTTCTCATGAAATTTTGGCCGGTGTATGGGACCGGTGCCCACCCAGCATCGTGATGCACTTGGGGAGCTACGATAGGTAGCGAAATCCGGTTGCGAATACCAGCTATAACGGCGGGGGGGATCATCGTGTTAACCATACGATACCTCCATTCTGGTTGGATGATCGTCCACCTCTGCTTCGGCATGTGGACGTGAGGCCAGCAGCTGGCTGGTCGGTCTAGGCCCTTCACGGGCTGTAGCGCCACGGATTATTATTATTACGGTTCACTCTGTATATTAATATCGTTTAACATATACTGTCTTTAGAACTTTCACAACGATACTTGGGAACAATTTTTATATTTTCCTGAGAGCAGTGCAGTTTCTCTCATATCCTATGGAGATCTCTATTCGCAAAACAGGAAGTTGATACAGCGGTATTGTCGTCCAAAGTCTTCTTAGCGGCATGACGTGAATATACAACTGGAACTCATGGATTTTCTTATCTTTCGAAGAAAACAGTGCTGAGTTTTTATTGCCTTCATATGCTCTGAGGAGCATCCTTCGAAGTCCTTCTACACTGCTACTTTATGATGTAGTTTACTTAGGCCGTCTGATTCCTTTGAAAGAGAAGGATGAAATGAGTGTATTTATGCAGGTCGATTTGTAGCTTCTGAAAAATATCATAGATATTGCCCAGTGTTGCCATACAATCAGTTGAAAGACCAACACTGGCTTATGACAGTGATATTAAATCTTTGTTGCTACCTCAAAATACATTTGTGCGAGATCGTGCGTATTTGCTTGGTTTCCGCACAAAACCAATCCGTGGAAAGTCTAAAATTCCACATTCAGTATTCCCAATCTAACACAGATAACAATTTCCCTCTTCTTACCGCTTAAGTGATATATTGATTTTACTGCTTTAGGCTTTTAACATATTATTTTTAGAGACGTTCAGTATAGTAATAATTATAAATTGGAAACTTACCACTGCAATTTCACCTAAATTGCACTGTTAATTATTGTTTTTAAATATTTGCAAAAATTAAGTAAACTCTACAACTCCACTAAAGTTACTGCATTCGTGATCAAATAACATTAAGGAAGCCGTGAAAAAATAAACTTGTCGATGTTATTACTGCAATATGTTATATAAATAATATTGTTAAAATATTAAAATGAAAAATAAATCATTACATAACTTTACCGTTTGTCTTAAGTTCGCATTTATAGACTGGGGAGAAAAAAAAAGACAGACGTATATCACGGCCTGCTGGAGTATAGTAAACACAGAAAGCATTTTAAAGCAACAATGTTGAAGATAGATATTTTTGTTTTGCAAATTTGGCGTCATTGAACAGAAACCAAGATGGAGATTTCATTGCAACTAATTAGAAATTCCTCTTTCAGGTATGTAATAAACGATCTTCGCACAAAATAATGTACGATACACGAGCGGTATGTTTTCTTTCAATTCTCGGAAATTAAAAAAGCTCAACTACGTTCCGCTTTTTCAAACTTTTCCTCGAACATGAAAACTTCAACATACCGCTCTTGTAACGCATATTACTATTTTTTATCCTTCGTACCCCCAAATAGCATTGCAATTATGTAAGAAATAACAAAAGACTGATTGATTTGTATGCAAATAAATGATTATGTTTATGTACTATATTTATTATTATTACGAGTATTATTATTGTTATTATTATTATTGGTTATATCAACTTCTTGTCTATGCGGATGACGTGAATATGTTAGGAGAAAATCCACAAACGATTAGGGAAAACACGGAAATTTTACTTGAAGCAAGTAAAGCGATAGGTTTGGAAGTAAATCCCTAAGGGCCATATTCATAGATATTCTTAGCGCGGGCTTCCGGTGGATGAACAACGAACTAACGTTTTTCGTATTTATAAACCAGTGTTAACGATATGATATGATATGATATGAATCCTGTACAAGTAACCAGTCGATAGTCGGGGCTAGTTTAGCACGCTCGTAGCGCGGGGTAGCGAAATGTCTATGCATAGCACCCTAAAAGACAAAGTATATGATTATGTCTCGTGACCAGAATAGACTATTGTTCGAAATTGAAACATAAAAGTTGGAGATTTATCTTTCGAAGAGGTGGAAAAATTCAAATATCCTGGAGCAACAGTAACAAATATAAATGTCACTCGGGAGGAAATTAAACGCAGAATAATATGGGAAATGCCTTTTATTATTCGGTTGAGAAGCTTTTGTCATCTAGTCTGGTGTCAAAATATCTGAAAGTTAGAATTTATAAAACAGTTATATTACCGGTTGTTCTGTATGGTTGTGAAACTTGGACTCTCACTTTGAGAGAGGAACAGAGATTAAGGGTGTTTGAGAATAAGGTTCTTAGGAAAATATTTGGGGCTAAGAGGAATGAAATTACAGGAGAATGGAGAAAGTTACACAACGCAGAACTGCACGCATTGTTTTCTTCACCTGACAGATGTTTGAGATGGGCAGGAAATGTAGCACGTATGGGCGAATCCAGAAATGCATTTAGAGTGTTCGTTGGGAGGCTGGAGGAAAAAAGACCTTTGGGGAGGCCGAAACGTAGAAAATGTTAGGTTTTATTTAACGACGCTCGCAACTGCAGAGGTTATATCAGCGTCGCCGGATATGCCGGAATTTTGTCCCGCAGGAGTTCTTTTACATGCCAGTAAATCTGCTGACATGAGCCTGTCGCATTTAAGCACACTTAAATTCCATCGATCTGGCCCGGGATCGAACCCGCAACCTTGGGCATAGAAGGCCAGCGCTATACCAACTCGTCAACCAGGTCGACGCGAAACGTAGATGGGAAGGTAATATTAAAATGGATTTGAGGGAGGTGGGATATGATGATAGAGAGTGAATTATTCTTGCACAGGATAGAGACCAATGGCGGGCTCATGTGAGGACGGCAATGAACCTGCGGGTTCCTTAAAAGCCATTTGTAAGTATTATTATACATAGGCCTACAGTAGTTATTGATGCAACAATAATAGTAATTACACTTATTAAACATATTATTTAAGTAAGGAAAGCAGGAGTTGATTGTAAACGAAAAGATGTAAACTGCAAATTATCAACAAGTAAATAAAATGTCCGCATTTTTACATACCTAGTTAGTGAGACAACAACTCGTACCCCGGGGGAACGCGTGCCATAGATTGAATACCACTGGACTGTAGATTCGAGTCTCACCCCAGCGTTATCAGTTCATGGTTGTGAGCATTAAAGAAAAGTTTTATGTCTTATTTTCCCATTACTATAGCCGAAGGCAGATACATAATCTGAGCTTCCGGAATAGTAAGCCTGGACTGTCAGAGTAACTTCATCACCCTTAAAAAATCCATCGTTCTTGATTATATATTTGAACACACGAACCTTGGAGGCAGTGGCAAACATGGTAATCAGTAGACCACTTGCTATGACTATGGACGAAAATTAATACGCAAATATGGGTGTGAAAGGAAATGTCCCTAGGAAACCTGCACAGAGTAGTTAGTCACGCTGAAGTCATTAGTAAGACGCCATTTCTCTGATGTTGGAAGTGAATGCATTAATCACTTGATACATTTTGTGTGTCAGTATTTATTGTTATTTTAGTTAGTCCCGTATTTTAGGATCTAAGCAGCCCATTTTTTTTTCTTAATATAGGTAGAATTTTATATGTTTTTGAAATTTTGTTTAGGATTGTATTAGCTTCTTGAAAGAAAGCACTTTTGCATCATATCACTACGTTTGAAGCATTGTGTTAATCACATCTGGAAATAATTACTGTATACTTTTCATGACGAAATGTGAACACACTATTCTTTATTACAACATTAAAACCTATGACATTACACTTCTTGCACAATCTGAAGCCACTGTTAAGGTATTACAACTTTCGTTGTGGTTTTATACTTCTCGAATGACACAAAATACAATCCGCTGTGAATTAAGTCATTTCTCAGCTTCGTTTCTTCGAAAAATAAATACTCCCTCTGTTCCAAAATAAGGTATAGTAACAAACAAAACAACTTCGATCATTATGAATGCACGCACGAAATGTTTCGCGGTGTGGTATTCTGTTCAATAGTGAAGCGACTAAAGGCTGGTTCACAATAAACCGGGAACGGAAACAACGAGAACGAAAAATGTTAAAATAAATGTATTTAAATGTGAGCATTCACAATAGTTAATTGTGAATGCTTACATTTAAATAAATTTATTTTAACAATATTTCCGTTCTCGTTCTCGTCGTTTCCGTTCCCGGTTTATTGTGGACCAGTCCTATGAGGAATGAAGTTAGAGGAGAATGGAGGAAGTCACACAACGCAGAACTGCACGCATTGTATTCTTCACCTGACATAATTAGGAACATTAAATCCAGACGTTTGAGATGGGTAGGGCATGTAGCACGTATGGCGAATTCAGAAATGCATATAGAGTGTTAGTTGGAAGACCTGAGAGAAAAAGACCTTTAGGAAGGCCGAGACGTAGATGTGAGGATATAAAAATGGATTTGAGGGAGGTGGGATATGATTGTAGAGACTGGATTAATCTTGCTCAGTATAGAGACCGATGGCGGGCTTATGTAAGGGCGACAATGAACCGGGTTCCTTAAAAGCCATAAGTAAGTAATTACTGTAAGTTAGCAAGTGAAGCGACTACCAAACAGTGCAGTTGTGAATGTTTCCAGTCGTCTGTAACGCATCAAACCATAGTATTTAAGTAGGCCTAGTTCATTATGGACAGAAATCAAATGGGCACCAGGTGTGGTGATCCTGTTGCAGAAAATGGAACACCAGCCCAGCCAATTTTGAATAGAACGTTTAAGGCACAACAGTGGTATAAAAACGGGTTGTAATTTATTGCAGTTTTTATGTTAATTTGTCTCTCTCAAACAATGTTTGTTTTTTTCTTTTATTAATTTGACATCACACAGAATGAAAGGTACTTTATTTATTTCTTTTTCTTACATTAATTTATCAAATAAATAAGTATCTAGAAGAGCTATTAAAGTTACATTATATTACTGACAACTTTAACAAATGTATACTATTTTGTGGAACAGAGGGAGTACATAAATTTTACAAAACAATACATTGAAAGATTTAAATTAGGACTTCATAAATCCTTGTATAATTTCTCATATTCTATCGACTGAAATATGAAAAAACCTAAATTTAGCATTTTTAAATTCCGTAATAAATCTACTAAATAAATAAGACTTTTCTCGAAGAACTGACGACTCTAAATTCAAGATAACATCATAGATGCATGTGGGATGAATGCATGTGGCTGAAGAGGTTAATGACCTATGCTTTCCTCGCTCAGTCTCTGTGATTGTTTAGAGAGATAATGCGACTGAAGAGACAAAGGAAATTATTAAGGGGTATTGCCATTCTTCGTACAGTTTGTCTGCAGTATTACAAGTGCGATCCGAAACATAGATAAGGTACTTTATTTACGACAGAAGTAGCAACAACTTTTTGTGTTAGACCTGGCTCCATGTGTCACGAACGTGGTGTTTTATGAAACAAGATTATTTGATATTTAGGGTACTTTCCGTTTATTTAAAATTTAATTGAAGTATTTTGCCTTTCAAAGACATGTATGTCCAAGCTTTTCCACAGTTACGGTAATTTTCAGTTAAGAATTTTTGTAGTAAACCAGAGCACCTAATCATGAAGCTAGGGCATACGTTGAACGCCAGGTTCCGTTAATTACGCAATACCTCGTTATATGTAAACATCTCTGCAGATCATGAACCCCTTAAATTTTCATTTTTTCTTTTCTTCTTTTGATCCTGCCTAGGCTACATGCTTTCTTATCTTTGTTCTTTATATCATTCTTATCTTCTTTTCTATCTTTCTCTTCTCCTACTCTTTGTAGGCCTATTTGTTTTCTTTTTTTCTTTGTTATTTATTTTATTTTATTTCTTCATCATTGAATTGGTGAATTCAGCCTTTTGAATAATAAATAAATAATCAATAGAGAACTTACGTTTTCTTTCCTTGTTTCATTTACTTACTTACAAATGGCTTTTAAGGAACCCGGAGGTTCATTGCCGCCCTCACATAAGCCCGCCATTGCAAGATTAATCCAGTATCTATCATCATATCCCGCATCTTCAAATTCATTTTAATATTATCCTCCCATCTACGTCTCGGCCTCCCCAAAGGTCTTTTTCCTTCAGGCCTCCCAACACTCTATAACCATTTCTAGATTCGCCCATACGTGCCACATGCCCTGCCCATCTCAAACGTCTGGATGTAATCTTCCTAATTATATTAGGTGAAGAATACAATGCGTGCAGTTCTGCGTTGTATAACTTTCTCCATTCTCCTGTAATTTCATCACTCTTAGCTCCAAATATTTTCCTAAGAACCTTATTCTGAAACATCCTTAATCTCTGTTCCTCTCTCAAAGTGAGAGTCCAAGTTTCACAACCATACAGAACAATCGGTAATATAACTGTTTTATAATTCTAACTTTCAGATTTTTTGACAGCAGACTAGATGACCAAAGTTTCTCAGCCGAATAAAACACGCAATTCCCATATTTATTCTGAGTTTAATTTCCTCCCAAGTGTCATTTATATTTGTTACTGTTGCTCCAAGATATCTGAATTTCTCCACCTCTTCGAAGGATAAATTCCCATTTTTATGCCAGAAAATTAGTCCCATTCCGAGGCTTATTGTATGGATTCGTAACAAGGTGTTTTTTTACGGTGATGGGTTCTTAGCCCTTCGCCCAACTCCCAAGCTGGAGGACCACCTCTTATCGGCTGTTCACTACTGTTTATTCAATATATTCGTAGCTACCTTCCATATCTGTAGGCCGTCTCCTCTATCCGCAACCTGAGGACGCGCCATACCGTAGTGATAGGGACCCACTATACATTACTATTTTTTTCTCAATTTAACTTTTCCTCTGCCTCCTATTTCTTCATCACTTTACACATTCAGCTAGCGATTTAACACATTCGTCCCTTTCATATTACTTACATTGTAGAGGCAAGATTCAATTTAATAGACACAAGGAAATTAACACTTGATGAATGAACATTTGCAGTACCGGTACAATACTGGTGTATTCGTAACCTCATAATTTCAAAGTTGAGATACTTGTTATTACACACCTCACACTACATTAAATCCCATAATAAATTATCACTTGCCGTCTTGTTACCATTTCGTCATTCATATTGTGATATTTGACACTAAGTAATAATTTATGAATACAGCATAACATACAGCACGTCTACAGTTCAACGTTTAACCCTTTTAATTTTCATTTCATTTATCGTATTCCATAAATCTTACATTCGCATTGAAGCTTTAAGATGTGGAATAAGTAAAAATGTTATAAGTTTACAATTTTTTGGCGCGATGAAATGAGGTGAGGGCGAAGATTCGCCATAGACCACCCGGCATTCGCCCCATGGTCGGGGAAAACCTCGGAAAAAACCCAACCAGACAATCAGACAAAACGAGGATCCAACCCAGGCTCAACTGCAGCTCTGGATCAGCAGGCTAGCAAGCCTGCAGACTGAGCTACGTTGGCTCTACAAAAAATATACATTAAGTTAGCAATCAGATGGTTAAATTTACAACCTAAACAATTATTCATCAGTTGAGCTATAAATATAATACATAGCAAGTAAGTTAATTCAATTTAAAAGCATAAATAATTCAGGCAATAAAAAATTTGATACATGAATATGCAAATTACTTCAAATGACAAGCATAAACAATTCATCAGTTGAGTTACCGGTATACAGATTACTATTCAATTTTTAATAGGTTATTTTACGACGCTGTATCAACATCTTAGATTATTTAGCGTCTGAATGAGATGAAGGTGATAATGCTGGTGAAATGAGTCCGGGGTCCAGATAGTTATCCAGCATTTGCTCATATTGGGTTGAGGGAAAACCCCGGAATAAACCTCAACCAGGTAACTTGTCCCGACCGGGGTTCGAATCCGGGCCACCTGGTTTCGCAGTCAGACGCGCTAACCGTTCCACAGGTGTGGACACTACTCAGTTTAAAGCATATACAATTCATCAGCCAAGTTATGCAAAAATATACAAGAAATAGTAAATAGATTAATTCAATTTACAAGCATACTCTCGTTAAACTATACAAAATTGTACAATTAGATTAATTCAATTGATAAGCATAAATAGTTCATCAGTTGAGCTATACAGACTACTATTCAATTTACAGCATATACAATTCATCATTTAAGCTATACAAATATAGGCTATACAACACATAGTAAACAGATAATTCAATTGACAAGCATATTTTAGTTGAGCTATACATAATTGTACATTTCATATCAAGTAGAATAATTCAGTTTACAAGCATAAACAATTCATCAGTTGTGTAGAAGGTAAGAGTATGTAGAGATTTGGTTAATTCTGTTCTAAACCTTTTCTCATGGCCTTCAAAGCTTTAAGATAACTAGACATTGCATTGAAGACTGTAATACATGAATAGTGAACTCCTTTTTTATAACAGCTCAGACTAAGAGAAAGTAGATGAAGATCTGATTTATGTCTTGTATTAGAATTATTGTCTTGATTAGTACTAAATATATCTCGGTTTTTAATATAAAGTATCATTAGGGAAGGAATTTACTCACAAGGTAAGGTCAAGATTTCTAAATTTTGGAAAATATTTTTACATGATCATTTATGCATGTAGGAATATAACATTTGAACAGATACAACTTGTAATTTTCCATCATGAAAAATAGAAATCTGAAAGAGAAATCGATAAAATATTAAAAATACTAAGAACCATAATTTTGGACATAATAAAGAGATATAAGGTGGAAGATAGATTATAGTCGATACACCAAAAAGGACAACCAATAATACTGACTGATTGGAAGAAAGAATAATAATTCGGAAAATAAAGAACAACCCGAGACTAAGTGCTCCAAAATTAACAGGTGAAATCTTTGAAGAGAGTAGAAGAAGTGTCCATCCAGAAACTGTCCGAAGGGTAATAAGAAAAACTGAGTTCAATGGCAGGGTGGCAAGAAAAGAGCCCTTCATTAGTGAGGTGAACAGAAAAAAAAGGCTGCAGTTTGCTGGGGAATATGTAAATAAAGATATTTCTTAGTGGAATGGCGTAATCTTCGCAGACGAGAGCAAGTATAATGTTTTTGACGAATAGTTAAGTACCCGCCATTAGAAAAAAAGAATTAGGCTATATGTGTATTTTTAAATTGCAGACCAAACGAAGTAGCCTATCGAACGAACTAATGGACTTTGGATGAAGCAGATGTAGATGCCTAAGACTTTATATAGATGATGGATATTTTCTTGCAGAAAGTATGATTTTCATGAACGGATAGTTGGCAGAGAAGAGGTGGTTTGCAGAGTAATGTAATAGAAAAATTGAATACATCTTCACTGAATACCTTTAAAAAAAGGTAAAACCTTGCGTAAGAGAATAAGAAATTACGAGATCATGAAAGAAAGTTTCCAAATGGGTGAAAATAGAAAAACATGGCTAGGAGATTCTTTTATACAGAAAAATCACCGTTGATAACACTTGTGTGAGGATGGAGCTCTCATGTTTTTTGGTCTTGCACTAGAAGATTCAGTCCCCGTCGAAGCGTCGTTGTTTAAAGCATGATGTCTGGACTGGAGGTACGGAATGAGCGCTGGTTCGAATCCTAATGGGGAAGAAATTTTCTCTTGAAATTTCGGATACTATATAGGGCTGGTGTCCACCCAGCATCGTGATGAATTTGGGGAGCTACCACAGTTCAGTATTTACAGTCACGAAGCTTGTGTTGTTGAGGGTATTAGGAACAATAGACTGTGCCGGTACTATTTCGCATTGTCTATGATGAGGCGATAGTAGCGATCCAAGTAGTTAGCAACTATCTTTGGATGCATATTCCCTTCGTATTGAGCTTCGTCACTGTATATACTTACTAGACTATGGAGCTACGATGATAGGTGGCGAAAACGAGCTATAACGGCTGTGGTGGGAAGATCATCGAGCTGACCATACGTTAATTCCCGTACTAGTTCGATGGTCGTTCACCTCTGCTGAGGCATGTGAACGCGAGGCCATCAGTTGGCTTGGAAGAAGGCGCTCCAATCTACTTTACCGCATTATTGTTTTAGGAAATTTAGTTTAACCCGGAGGTGATGTGGAAATTTTGACGCGATGAAAAATCCTCTTATACTGGATTTGGACCCGGACTCTTGCAATATGCCATACAGTAAGCGAGAAAATATTGTTATAAAAATCGTTCGGATGGGAGTGTCAACGAAGATTCCCGGAACGTGAGAAGGAGAGCTGTATTTCTGCCCGAGTCCCCGATGCTCTAAATTGGAGTAACAGGCCACGGTCTTATAGAACGAAGGGAAGAAATATTGTTATTGATGATGGTCTTGGCTGCGGACGTAAAGTTTGTCTGGGCCTAATTTCAGAAACCTGAAGAATTTCGACATATTTCAAGTGATTCTTGAGCTACAGACTTTTTATTACCTAAGGTGTTCTGGCGCTCAGCATTTGTTAAGTTTTATCTGATTCTTAATCGGTTATTTAACGTCACTATATCAACTGCACTTTTGTTTAATGTGATAACGAAATGGTGACATGAGTACAAGTGTTCTCTGTGAAATTACCTGATATTCGTCATATACTGTAGTTGGGTGGAACCTTGCAAAAACCGAGACGAGATTCGAACTGATAGCCGAGCGAAGCTTCGAGTCCCGCAGGCTGCATGTAAACAATGCTGATGTTTGTTATTTGTTTAATTAGTTAATTTGCTAGTAGTTGAAGAATTTTTTTTTTGCACACGAAGATGAAAAGTCTCTGCATTACACAAAGGAACGATCGGTTTCAGATTAATGATTAATTTGTAGTGGAAACTCTCGCTCTGATCCTCTTCCAGAATGGGGCTCTATGTTGCTACGTGGCAGAAAGTAATGTGAGAACGACGGAGGGGTATTCAGCACACCGTTTCTCCACAGAGTCTCATGAAGTGTTCAAGTGTTCTAGCTAGAAGAGAATTTTGTCCTACAAAATTTTGTCGAATATCCTTTTGAGAAGATTAACTACATATGTAGATGAAATTATTGGGGATCATCAGTGTGGTTTTAGGTGTAATAGATCAACTATTGACCAGATATTTTGTATTCGACAGATAATGGAGAAAAAATTGGAGTATACGGGTACAGTGCATCAGTTATTCATAGATTTAAAAAAGGCATATGACTCGGTTAAGAGAGAAGTTTTATATGATATTCTTATTGAATTTAGTATTCCCAAGAAACTAGTTCGATTAATTAAAATGTGTCTCAGTGAAACGTATAGCAGAGTTCGTATAGGTCAGTTTCTGTCAGATGCTAAAGCAGGGAGATGCACTATCACCTTTACTTTTTAACTTTGCTCTAGAGCAGCGGTTCCCAAACGTTTTGAGCCACGGAGCCCTTTTTGAAGCAAAAGTTTCTCGTGGAGTCCCAAGAAATGTTTGGTCTTTAGTTCTGTCTGTAGGCCTATATTTAAATTTAAAAGGCATGATGGGCCCGATAAGCTAAGACATTAGCAATTAAAGTTTTTTCGTATACAGTCCATGCTTATCCATTTAACAAATTTATTGGTTTTACAATAATTTGTTACATTTATTTGATTTTAAACGTTTTCGGCTTTATTAAGCAATCTTCAGAAAAGTTTATGCCCATATGTATGGGATTGGTACATGTGTATGCAATACAAATAAATAAACCAATTAACATAACACTCTATGGAAGTAATTAAACATATGGCAAGGTTAAAACATCACTGTGTTAAAACTGGCAATATAAGCCATAATCAAAGTTATTAAAATTATTACATGCTAAATTAAAATTATAATACAATTGTAATTAAAACAGGTTGATATCTGTGTTGAATTCCAGATCTGACAGAGACTTTGTGAGACAAAATTATTAGTATTGCGGAGCTATGCTTGTAGTCGCTGTAGTTAGCATGTAATAATTTTAATAACTTTGATTATGGCTTATATTGCCAGTTTTAACACAGTGATGTTTTAACCTTGCCATATGTTTAATTACTTCCATAGAGTGTTATGTCAATTGGTTTATTTATTTGTATTGCATACACATGTACCAATCCCATACATTTGGGCATAAACTTTTCTGAAGATGGCTTAATAAAGCCGAAAACGTTTAAAATCAAATAAATGTAACAAATTATTGTAAAACCAATAAATTTGTTAAATGGATAAGCATTGACGGTATACGAAAAAACTTTAATTGCTACTGTCTGTATATGTTCTATGAAGCATAATACACATTATATGTATATGGAAGTACGAATAATAAGGTGTATATATATATATATATATATATATATATATATATATATATATATATATATATATAGGAAACACGAACTGGAGACAATATTATTTAAATCTATAAAATTATAATTATAAGTAGTACCAGTAGTTAAGATATTTAGAAAATGTTACAATGTTACATTTATACCTGAATGAATCTGAAGACTGTGCCTGTTTCTTGCGACAGAGTTTGTCAATGTCTGGTGTCACAGAAGTCAGTTGAAGACGCATATCGTCTTTTGCATCCAAAGAATTTAGCTTTTGAACTTAATATGGAATGATCCTCCCCTAACAGCCCAAAATTCGGGAAGTGGTTTGCTTTTAAATGATGTGCTGACAGTGGCCGTCCGAAACCATGTCTATAAGGACCTCATATTCTTGCCGCAGTGAGGGCTGCTGGTTTTGACTGAAAATGGATCTACAATCCACTCATAATTGTTTCGAATCGTTTCCTGAGTGGCCCTTGGAAAGTATGAATTCATATTTTGAAGCAAATTATCATGGTGCTCTTTTATTATTGCTATGACTGGGTTATTCATTTTATGTTATTTTCTTCTATAAAGTTTGAAGTCAGTGAGAAACATGTCATCCTTATTCTACACTCTTTCCATGTAGAACGTTATTTTTTTCTTCAGTGCGGCAATTTTGTCATTAGCATTGAATATAGTCTTCTGTTCCCCCTGTTGGATTGCTGAATTCGTTATTTTTTTTTTAAATGTGTGCCAAGCAACATAATTTGCACAACCATTCCTAATCATTAAAATTATCTGCTAGCAAACTCTTTTGGTCAATCAAAAGTAAAGACAACGCTTATCAAGCGACAACCATCGCACCTCTGTGTGTAATAAATAACTAATAACAGTGACTTGTGTGTTTTTCCCATATCTTCATACAGGATTTTGAGTAGCCTACACTGCAAAGGTCGTGCCTTAACAAAGTTGATAATTTAGGCGACGTTGTCTAGTACTTGCTTCAATAATGTTGGTATTTTTTTTCGTGGATAGGGCGTGTCGGTGTAGTACACAATGACTACTTATACAGTTTTTTCTAACTTTCTTGATCCTTGTAACAGTACCAGCAACAGGACCTACCATGTCTTTGCTTCGTCTGTGCATACATCAACGCAATTGTCTCATGGTATCGATGGAGGATAGAACAGAAGAAAATTCTGTTCAGCACAAGGACTCGAACCAGGGTTTTCAGCTCTACGTGCTGACACTTTATCCACTAAGCCACACCGGATTCCAGTTCCGATACCAGATCGAATCCCTTCAGTTTAAGTTCTGTCTCTCAGTTTTACCTTTGGTGCCTAACCCCATGTACTGTGTCACAATATGTGACAGTGACACAATATCCAATGCACTATGTACAGAGATGCACTCATTACGAGTGACTAAGTGACCGGGATCCGACGAGATGAGCACCGTCTTGAACACTAAATGGTTACTTACGCATATCATATTATTATGATGTACTACTTCGGTACATCATAATAATACCATGGTGTCGAGTTTTCAATGAAGACATCTATCAGGGAAAAAAATTCAGTACCGCTTGTAGAGGATGGCAATGGCTTGCAGAACAAAATATCTTCATGAAAAGAACCTGAAAATTTGTACCACCTAACGTCATTAGCACAACTAATCCGGCAACGTCCGTGGTTTCGTCAAGTTGTAGCAAAAATTTCGTTTGACTGACACGGGAAATTATGGTATTTTTTAACATCATTTGATAGATCCTGGATCCAAGTACGCACAGTGTTATTTGATAAGGCCACACTGGAGATCAAGTTTGTAGTTTTTCGTCCACCATGCACTTCACTACCTTCACTAATAGCGGTTTTATAAGAATTTCGGCAAGGGTAAGACCCTGGTCATGACTAACCAAGTACGACGCTTCCAGTGCTTTATAGTTATTTGTCTTTACACGAGATAAAATTTTTGTCTGAACTGCATGGAGTTCGTCACATTTTCTTTTCAAGTAATCTGCAGTTTTATTTGTGAAGTCAGGATGAGTTTCGAAAAGCTGTCTAAGCTTGGCAGGTAACATAGAACTATTCGGCAAAACTTTGTTACATTTCACACACTGTGGACGTCCATCAGCAAACTCAGTGACGCCCATATCCAAATATGAATCACAATATTTTCGTTTTTTGCTTCCTTTCGGTACCTCTACACTAGGCATCGTAAACTCTAAAGCAGGATCATGTGAATCATATTCTAAACCCAATCCCAAAGAATTCACACTATCTTCTTAGAAAGTAAGGCTGTTATTATCCCCCTTTGACTGAGCACTGGTTGATGGCTGATGACTCTAGTAGATCTATTATTGCTGCTCTTATCTAGAAAGAAGATATCAAACTACTTTCTGAGAAAGTACTTTTCGCTTGATAGATGTAGTTTACGTTTTTCGCACTAGAGACTAGATGAAAGCAGAAATTTTTTGTCATTTTCATACCTGCCGCGGTCGGAGCCCCTGAGACTCACTTGCGGAGCCCCAGGGGCTCCACGGAGCACACTTTGGGAACCGCTGCTCTAGAGTATGCCATTAGGAAAGTTCAGGATAACAGAGAGGGTTTGGAATTGAACGGGTTACATCAGCTGCTTGTCTATGCGGATGACGTGAATATGTTAGGAGAAAATCCACAAACGATTAGGGAAAACACGGGAATTTTACTGGAAGCAAGTAAAGAGATAGGTTTGGAAGTAAATCCCGAAAAGACAAAGTATATGATTATGTCTCGTGACGAGAATATTGTACGAAATGGAAATACAGGGTGCGTCAGAAAGAACGGATGGATTTCAAACTATCGATACGCAGCGAGGGGAGGGATAGAGTGGGGGGGGGGACTGCGACTGTTGGGTCGGCTGAGAATGCAGTTTCAGTTGAGAACATGGAGTGGTCTAGTGTCAACGTGCGTTCGTCGTAGAGACATTTTTTTAAAAATGGAGACTGTCATCGTCACTCAACGAGCTTTCAGGACTCATTTCGAGATCGGACGTCACGCTAGGATTCCAACTCGGAACACAATTCTGCGGTGGGTGGCTTCATTTCGTACCACAGGTTCAACTTTAAAGAAGAAATCACCTGGACGACCACGGAGCTCGCGTACACCTGCAAATGTGGAGACAGTAAGACAGTCGGTTGTCCGGTCACCTCAACGATCAGCCCGCAAACATGCTGTTGCACTGAGATTGTCCGACGCTACGGTAAGACGCATTTTGCATCTAGACCTTAAATTCCACCCGTACAAGATGGCAATTGTGCAACAACTTAACGCAGGAGATTTAGAGAACCGTATTGATTGTTGTCGGCGTATTCTCACGAACGTGGCCCCTACCACCGTCCTTTTGACCAGTGACGAAGCCCATTTTCACCTCTCCGGCTGTGTCAAACAGAATTTCCGTTATTGGGCAGAAACCAATTCTAATGAATTGCACGAGAAACCTCTTCACAGTGAGAGAGTTACTGTTTGGTGTGCTGTAGCAGAATTTGGTGTTTGGGGGCCTTACTTTTTTGAGGATGATGACGGCCGTGCAGTAACCATTACAGGTGCTCGTTACGTTCGAATGTTACAAACTTTCCTACAACCAAGGTTGAACGAACTTGCTGTTAATGCTGAGGACATTTGGTTTCAACAAGACGGAGCTACTGCTCACACCGCGGGTCAAACCATAAATCTCCTACGCGAGCTCTTTCCGGGGCACATCATCTCGCATCGCGGCGACATTCCTTGGCCCGCACATTCGCCATATCTCGCGCCCTGCGACTTCTTTCTTTGGGGTCATTTGAAGGCGGAAGTTTACAGACATCGACCACATACACTGGGCGAACTGAAGACGGCGATTCGTGAAGAAATTGCGGCAATCCTCCCCAGCTGTGACTGCGAGAGTGATGACGAACTTCAGAAAACGCCTTGATGCCTGTATCGAAAGCCACGGACATCATATGGATGATGTTGTATTCCATAAATAAACTGCGTATATTGATGAGCCTGTTCATAATAATAAATTTTTGATTTGATGAATCCATACAATTTTCTTGCCCTGTGAAATTCATCCGTTCTTTTTGACGCACCCTTTATAAAAATTGGAAATTTATCTTTTGAAGAGGTGGAGAAGTTCAAGTACCTTGGAGCAACAGTAACAAATATAAATGATACTCGGGAGCAAATTAAACACAGAATAAATATGGGAAATGCATCTTATTATTCGGTTGAGAAGCTTTTATCATCCAGTCTGCTGTCAGAAATTCTGAAAGTTAGAATTTATAAAACAGTTATATTACCGGTTGTTGTTTATGGTTGTGAAAACTTGGACTCTCGCTTTGAGAGAGGAACATAGGTTAAGGGTGTTTGAGAATAAGGTGCTTAGGAAAATATTTGGGGCTAAGAGGGATGAAGTTACAGGAGAATGGAGAAAGTTACACAACACAGAACTGCACGCATTGTGTCTTCACCTGACATAATTAGGAACGTTAAATCCAGACGTTTGAGATGGCCAGGACATGTAGCACGTATGGGCGAATCCAGAAATGCAAATAGAGTGTTAGTTGGGAGGCCGGAGGGAAAAAGACCTTTAGGGAGACCGAGACGTAGATGGGAGGATAATATTAAAGTGAATTTTAGGGAGGTGGGATATGATGATAGAGAATGGATTAATCTTGCTCAGGATAGCGACCAATGGTGGGCTTATGTGAGGGCGGCAATGAACCTCCGGGTTCCTTAAAAGCGAGTAAGTAAGTAAGTAAGTACTGTATATGCTAAAGATTTTATCTTCAGTTCCATTCCATCATTCTTGATGTTTCATTGATTCTTCTGTTTACCTTATATTGAATACAAATCATATTATATTATCTACACTTTGTATTGCGAAATGAAACGTATTAGGCTTATAAAGGACCCAGATTATATTTCTGACCTGAAAGTACTATGACTTCGTGATGGACAAAGAAACTTGGTGTAGATTTTCTCTAGTGTCTCTATTGCCTCTCGAACTATGACGGCCAGATTGTGTATCTGCAGTGGCAGTTTGCATGTTTAGGTATCCTACAAGTAAAACTCAGCTCGGATTTCTCTCGGCGCGCATGCTTACCTCCCTGCAGTAAGCGTTAGAGCAGGGGTCGTCAGCACAGAGCACCAAGGGATTAGTGTCTCTTACCCGCGGAAAACGCAGTGCACCACGGTGCACACGGAACGGCACCGTTTACCCGTTGCACATTTCAGCGAGTGCTGACGACCACTGCGTTAGAGCATGCTATAAACGGGAGCATACGCCATCTGCGCGAGACAGTCACGCCCGCTGGTTTCCGCGCATTGAGTTTTACTTGTCGGATGCCTATAGTATGCTCTACGGCAGAGCTCTCCCGAATTCTTCTCGACATAACAAAACAAATTAAATTTATACTGTAATTATAGTGATATTTATGATGTAACATATTGTAATCATCACATTACAGAATAGCGAGAAATGTTCGATAAAGAACTTTAATGTTGTTAGTAGTATTTCAAAATAAAATAATACGGTTTAATGTTATGCGAGTCAATATTTTCACTCTAGTCACTCCTATGTGAGATTCCGAGCAAACAGTCCCTAAATTTTCTCCTGGAGTTTGCTTACCTGCGGGGACCAGTAGGAGTTGAAAAAAGTTAATTGATCTCAAAGGTGGATGATGTGCGGGTGAAAAAGAGTTTGGACCAAAGACGTAGTTATATACATTTGGACGGAGCACTTGGATGTGATACCAACCATGCGATAATATACCAATAATTTTCTCATGCTAATACGTAGATACAGATCATATATTACTTAATCTTTTAATTATTTTTAAAAAGTAATATAAATACAGTATTATGAAATGCCAAATGTCTACTAGTAATAATTAAACAGTTATGATTAATTTACACGGTGCTGTAAGTTTGGGAGACTGTAGAAGCGTGCTATTGTTCGCACCTATTTTAGTGTCGCCCAGCCCCTGCCACAATAAATGGGATGAGTCTCGTGAATAAGTGAGAAAGTGTAAGTTAGTCGAGAGATTAAATCTAAAATATATTGGGTGCTATTCATAGACATTTCGCTAGCCCGCGCTTCGAGCGTGCTAAACTAGCCCCGGCTATCGACTAGTTACTTGTACGGAATTCATATATCATATCATATCATATCATATCATATCATATCATATCATATCATATCATATCATATCATATCATATCATATCATATATCATATCACATATATCATATCATATGATAATATATCATATCGCTAACACTGGTTTATGAATACGAAAAACGTTAGTTCGCTGATCATCCACAGCTAGCCCGCGCTAAGAATGTCTATGAATACGGCCCATTGTGTTTAATTCCTTGTATCAGTGTTTTAGTGACGAATGTTATAAATCCTGTTATACACTTTTAGTTACCTTATTGTTTTTTTTTTTTTCGTTTTAATTAATTTTAATCAGTGAATTCTGTTAAGGTACTAGTATACACTAAAAATCAGTTCTTTTCTTTATTATTATTATTATTATTATTATTATTATTATTATACTCCGATTTTAAAGAGAACCCTATTTTACCTGATACAGGCAATGTTAGGGTCATAAATACATTATTATAATATTTATACGATATTGATTAATTAAATCTCTTATTGTATTAATCTTATGTTTCAATTTTGAAATTAATAAAATTTTACAAATCTATAAATTCAGCAAATCTATACAACGTTTTATAATTTATACACATGAATGAAATGAAATGAGATGAAATTAAATACTGAAATTCAATCTTGCATTTCAATTAACAAGTTCCATGAAATGTATACTATATTATAACCCAAGCAAACAATTAATCTTAATATTCACTAGCATGTAATTTAAATTTCTGTGGGTTGAAATTTCTGAAGACGTTACACGTGTTCCGTAAAACAATGTTGTTGCAAGCAGTTTCTAAATTTTATACAACACATTTATCGTGAATTTGTTGTAAATTATTATCCTAATTGATTTCTACCAACTGTTAAATTAATTATTTATAACAAAATATGTAAAAACTGTAGATAAAAAATCAGTGGATATATACAAATTTTATCATGTGTTCAGATTACAGCTTTTGTGAACGTAATTCACATATCTCATAAAATATTGATAACAGCATTTATTTCGGAACACTTGTAATGGTGGGGAGTACGTGGTGTCGCACCTGTCTAATCGAGAAACTAGTTTAAGACTTTGTAGTTCAAATTTGTGACACTCAAATAATAAATGTTGAACTGTTTGTAGGGAGTCATCACATCCACAAATATTTCCACCTTCTGTATCTATCTTGAATCTTTCGAAATAACTACCAAACTTGCCATGTCCATGATAAGAACTGAGTAAGAACAAAGTTTGGTTGCATTAGCTTAGAATTTACTCTATCGTAAATCGTAGGTACCGTAAGTATAATTCCCTGGTTAAAGCTCCCTTTGTGCTGCGAACCCAGTAATTATTCCATTAATTAATTACACGTTCTTTTAAACGCTTCTTCACATAAGAAATTTTCTTTAAAAACATTTCATGATTTAATTAGTCTGGAAGAGATAGAGTGAGTTCAATTTTTACAAAAGTATTACTTTCATTATTAATGATTAATTAATAAAATAATTAATGCAAGGTTTGATTAAATGAGTCATAACTCCCTTATAAATAAACATAGAGTGATGATTATTTTTATTGTATTCCTTTTTTATGTATCTACGGCTGGAAGTAAAATCTTTTACCTTACTCCACTAAGGAAAATTTTAGGGGTATTCAAACATGATGTTTAATAAAATAATATATCCGAATAATTAATAAAATTAAGCTTTTCAAAATTTTCTATCAAACACAATCCAAGATTTTACTTCCAAACATTCATTATTACTTTAGGTATAATTTTAAAAAATCTTGCAATTATGTCAAGAACTAACCGAGTTTGAAGTGAACAAAAAGTAAAAAAAAATATATAATAATAATAGTAGTAATAATAATAATAATAATAATAATAATAATAATAATAATAATAATAATAATAATAATAACAATGGAGAAAATTCACTTCAACGAATACCTATGTATACTAACGATATATATGAATAAAAGTGAAGTCACAGATTAAAACCCTCCTGGCTCATAACTTGTGTCTTCTCTAGCTTCATCGCTGCTTCTGCTGTGGAATACTCTGCTGCTTTGCCGCGATAAGACGACGGTCAGTAGATTTTTCGACTGTTCTCATAGTGAAGCTCCCAGGTTGTATAAAGAATTCTTTTAGCACCATCATTTCTACTGTAGGACCCCAGTTGAAATGCAGAACAGCATCATACACTCCCAGTTTGTCTTTAGTCCAACGAAAGTCTGCTTGGGTAGGTACTTGCCCCCATATGGTCACATTGTATGCCTCGTTGTTGTTCTGAGTCAGTTCATGTAGACATTTTTCCAGCATGTTGGGTTGTGTGAGCCTTTCATACACTGGTTCAATCTTCTTTATGACATTGGCAGGCAGCTATCCTTATGATTGTAGGTAACAAGGGTACCAGCTGACTGGGCTCGTTGGTAGGAACACCAACTCTCTGAACCTACCGAACAATAGTGATGCTGCGGTTTGGTGTTACTGGAACCTGCAGCTCATGCATTTTATCAAGACACTCCCCCACTCTTCCTACAGAGCTGCGCATGAGATCGGATGAGTCTACTTACAAATTATAGGAGAAAGGGTTAGCCTTTGCCTTGAACTCGGTAGACACACGCCCAACGTTCCCTTCTACTCCTACCCTCTCCAATGAAACGTTGTTCCCCTACTGCGCATAGCGAGTGTCTTGGCAAAATGCATGAGCTGTATATGGTAAAGGAATGACCACTTAGCCTTTGATATTACTTGTATTGAAGATGGGTCTGTTCTAAGAGCAATCCCAAATTAATTCTGCAATTTAACAATTTTTGCTGCAGTGAGCTGCTCTTTACCATCTATTTTTTCTTCTTTTACAATTTTATGTCAAAACAAACAGGTTGGCAAACATAACATAACCAGAGAGTATAAGACAAAATTTGCCAGTCCAAAAATAATTTCTCCTTTAGTAAGAGAGAAAATAACCTAAACGAAACAACGTTCTGACATTGTAGATTACCACACTCCCTCAGTAATTTAAAAGTACTGTAGGCCGGCATTTAAAGAGGCATAACTCACATACTATACAACATAAATACATAAAACGATGTATTTTTTGAGAAACAGCAAAGACTGGAGATTTCAATTCCACAAAAAAAAAAAAAAATAAATAAATAAAATAAATAAATTTTGTAAAAATTTGAAAAAATCACCATATGTAGTGTATACTAGTACCTTAATAAATATTGCTGGGAATCAGACCTTTGAAAGCAAGCCATAACTGAAAAAGTTGGGGCCTTCAAAACCCAATTTATTTTCCAGGAACAAAAGGGATTTAGAAACAAAAATGGATACACAAGCAAATTTAAGCATTTCTTCACTTTATAAGTATGCTGACTTGTTATGTTGGTGTGAGGTTAAGAACGCATTCTCTTTCTACATGTGTTTGGTCATGAATGATAATGATCCTGCATGGGCGTCGTCGGCGTTACAGACATGAAGCATCTGAATGAAGAAGTTAAAAAGCACAGTGTGAATGAAAAACACAGAAACAGTGGGATTGAATACGCGATGCTTGGAAAAGTAGACATTAGGTGTCAGATACTGCATACAGGCTAAGTATAAAACAATTATTGAAAGAGGAAGTGGCTAAAATCGCAACGTACGTAGTCAATTGATCGACTCAGTTACGTTTTGCGGGAAATTCGAACTTACGCTTAGAGAACATGACGAGGTAGAGATATCAGATAATCCAGAGATATTTCTTGGTTTGATTAATTTAATGGCTGAGTTGGACAGTACAATGAATAAATAAACAATAGGCATAGTCTATTTTTAGTAATTTATAAAACTATACAAAATGATTTGCTGAAATCTGTTTATGCATTGTGTCATCAGTAGGGACCGGATTTGTAGGTTTTTACCTATTTTTTTTCTTGCTTCTGAACTCCTAATTTCTTCAATACTTTTCCGAATCATCATCGTAGGAGTCGTATATATGTGAATTCTGTTGAATCTAAAAAAACCTAAATTGGACCTTAGTACCTAAAAAAACTTAAATCATTGTTGATAATAGTTATCCTGTATTTACTGTGTTATATACTGATTTTTTTTATTTTGAGAGAAATGTCAATACATTGAGAGAGAGAGAGAGAGAGAGAGAGAGAGAGAGAGAGAGAGAGAGAGAGAGAGAGAGAGAGAGAACTCTCGACGTGAAGGAGAAGGCACATTTCAGTTAGAGATGGGAACGATATATCGGTTTTTACGAAATACCGATATTTTCGTTTCGATATAGCGATATATCGATATCGAAATTTTGATTCAATATATGGTGTAATATATCGGTTTTCTCATAAATTTATCGATTTGTTTTGTGGAGTTATTATCATTATCAACAACAACAATTTCCACACTAGACAACTCCTATAATTCCCGAGAGATGGCGCTACTGAAGGTGGACAGTTACATAATTGTGCAACCTGACTCAGTACCTTGCTCAAATTGGCTGGATTGGAATTCGAATTCTGTTTAATATGCAGCACCAAATTCAAAATGTAACGTGTGCGAACGTGAGACAGACGGGAGGTTTATCTACTACTGTTTCAATATTGTTATTAATATTCTCCAAGGCAGGAGCAACTCTCACCCTGAAAGGGAACCGTATGACCTCAAAACGGGTATCAAAACTTTTATTTCTATAGGCCTATTCTGAAATGGAAAGAGAAACAAGGATTTAATACCGATGTGACATTTGTTTACGTCTATGATTTCTGTGCACAACCTAGTGCTGACATTCTGTTTTCTTATATTTTTAGTGCATAAAAATTCTATCCCTGTAATCATCACCATTGTTGTTTGGAATGTTGGAATGTAACAATAACTTGCAATGGGAACTTACTATAGAAGAATTGTATCAAATCAGCTGTGAAATTTGTTGAAACTTGTAACATTCTAAGTAGGTTTACTTACATTTTAAAAGTAATTGCAAGTTCTGTTTACTTGCACTTAAAAATGATTACGTTGTTAGGTAGAAAAGAGCATTATATCTGTGTCCTGGATTGAATCATTATATAACATTAGAATAATTGAATCGTGTTCCAATATCAAATACTCAACCACATAGAGTTCACTTAACTCTTTTCCACTATATCATTTAAGCTCCCTTGCCTCCACCATAATTTTAATTTAGGTTTGGACCTGCATCATATGGTATTGAAAATGTATTGTTTATTGTTGCAATTTTACATTTATGCTTTAGACTGTTATGATGTTAATTTCAATGGTAAAAAGGAATATTAACATTTAAGTAATTTTATTGCAATACAGTACGCCTATATGTACGTCTAAAAATCCAATTTGCTTTCGGAATAGAGATATATCAATAATCGTTCGATATATCGATATATTTTCTGCGATATTTATCATTTATCGAAATTAGGTTTGCAATATATTGCAATATCAATATACCGGTATTAAATTTATTTCCTCCATCACTACTTTTCAGTGACCTTCCAAAATATTGTAACTTTTATTTCAAACAAGAATGTAACTTTTATTCAAAACAACAATAATCACTTTCTACAATTTAATTTAAACACTCCCGTCAACAATGGGATTTCCACTTCACACAGCAACACAGTATTCGTTACTGTACTCCACAGACGACAATGACAATTCACTTGGATTATTGTGAACAACAATGTACTGCTAATCTTAACTAATATTCACAAAGCACTATTTACAGAACAGAACTGTCAGTTCTCAGTTCGTTTGCCTTGGCTAGTTCTTCTAGCTCAGTCACTCAAGTTCACAGTATCCCGAACTCCAGACCTTCAGAGACAGTCCACTGAACTTCGAACTCAGGTCCCCCAACTGCGGTCCACTGCACTCACACAGCTGCGGACACACACAAGTCGAACTCCGGTCTCGAAGGTGGCTTCACTGCTACACTGACTGGCTGCTGACCAAAAACTAGCAACGACTGCAACTGCAACTAACTGCTCAGCTGACTTGCGTCTCCTCTTCATAACCAAACCATAGTTTCGGGAAAATACGATGCTGAAAATTTCTACAGATGTCCAGAAGATGGCACCTCTCGACTTCTCTGGATTTCTCCCCTCTCCCTTCGTCATAGCACATGCCCCAGGAAGCAGATGCGCGCGCAACTTCATTTGCCGTGCCGAACCACCGCCAACCTTGCCCTCCTTTTGCCGGTCGCGAGATCGTATCCCGGCTGTCACAATATATTGGGTACTTGGAATCTTCGTTGCTACAACTGAAAGATTGGTGTCGTTGACTCGCTACGGAAAAAGTACCAGGATCCGTCACATTAAAACTGAAGGAAGTATTGCAGAGAAATACAGGGTTTGAAAAAATGAAAAATGTGTACTCCATTCTCCAGAGGGAAAGTTTCAATTGCCAGTTACCGTGGGTCTGCAGCGATGAAATTTGCACCTATGATGTCATGTGCTGTCAAAAGAACCATTTCGTCCTTCAAATAGTACTCGACAGTTCGGAAAATAGTAGTCTTGAAAATCAGGATTTTCTCTTTTGGCTGGAATATTTTAGTAAAATTATGCCACACTATTACTTCAACAACTACAACACAGGGAAATTGACAGTGTTACAACACACAAAAATATTTCTGATTTCAAGTTGACCATTCAACGCGTAAGGAATTCTTTTGATCTGGAATATCATTGGCATGTCAGCACAGAAATTATCAGAAATGATGCAACTTCAGGTCCGAGTCAAAAGTGGCCTCGATTTAACACACATCGGGATACCATAGCAAAGGAAGCGTGTGACGTTATTTTGGCCAATTTTCAGTGACCTTCTGTCTGTTGCCAAGCTATTTCAGCCTAGCTTGTTCCTTAATCATACATTATTATTTCCTGAAAGAGAATTGGAGATGGCTGTTAAGTTATTCAGTTTAAATCATGAGACACAATTTGATAGTTTTATACGCCATAAATTATTTTGAAAATGTATCTGGGGCTTTAACCCTGCTTACCTGCATTTACGAAAATAATCTTGAAGTGCAATTGCCTGCGTCAGTGGGACTTTTACGTATCAGTTGCACAGTACCCATGACAACGACGGAAAGTGAGAGATGTTTTTCCATGTTGAAAAGAATGTCATATACCTGGAAGACTTAATGAGTAAGCAATGTGCTCCATTGAGAAGCAACTGTTTGTCACTCATGACTTCAATGAGAATGGACATAATCTTCATACAAATTAGCTGAGGTATTGCATTTATAAAATTACTCCTCTCTTCTTATTACACTGGTCAACAATGAAAATGTTTCTTGCTCAAAAATAGCTAATTCTTATGTATTTCCACCTGCTGAATTCAAAAATCACCATAAAAATGACATATTAGCTCTTGCTTTGTAGATAAAGTGACATTTCATTTTTTAGAGTCAACATTTTCAGTTTGGGGGAAATTTTGTTTTTGGAGTTAGCACACCTGTCAAATAACAAAACACAAATGTTCTTCAGCTGTTTGTAAGTTACAAACATAGGTATTGTTGCTGTCACTGTGCATTTCATATTGTTTCTACTGTAATTAATGCAGAATTTCTGGTTTGGAAGTGTTTTTAAAGCGTAAAATTTGTAAAAATGCCACGAACATTGTGTGTTTGAAGTAGAAAATGAAGACAGTGTGGAACAAGAAGAAGAACCCAACAAGCCTTTCACATTCCAGGACCCTGATTTTGAGGAAAAAAGATGATAAACTGCACAGACTGAGTCAAGCGGAATTGAATGATCTCATTAGAGACCTTGACCTTTCAAAGGAGAAGGCAGAAATTCTAGGGTCTAGACTACAGCAATGGAATCTTCTCGAACGTGATGTCAGGGTCTCACAGTACAGACAACGTCACAGGGACCTGCTTCTCTTTTTTTTTTTTTTTAGAAAAAAAAAACAATCTTGTTTGCTGTGACATTAATGGCTTGATGAAATGTTTGAATTTGAACCATGATCCAATTGAATGGAGGCTATTCATAGATTCCTCCAAGCTTAGTTTGAAAGCTGTATTACTTCACAATGGCAACCGTCTTCCTTCTATTCCTGTTGGTCATGGAGTTCACATGAAGGAGATTTATGCAAATATGACAGCCCTCTTCGACTCAATCGAATATCATGAACACAAGTGGAAAATCTGTGGTGATCTAAAACTCATTGCTGTACTCTTAGGAATGCAACTGGGGTACACAAAATATTGCTGCTTTTTATGTATGTGGGACAGCAGGGATAGGAAATCACATTATATTCAAGCATACTGGCCTGCAAGAAATCATAACCCTAGCGAGAAAAATGTTGTTGCCGAGCCTCTCGTGGACCCGAAAGATGTTCTTCTTCCACCCCTGCATATTAAGCTGGGTTTGATAAAATATTTTGTCATAGGTATGAACCAAGAAGGACAGGCCTTTAAGTACGTAACAGAGAAATTTCCGAAATTAAGTGATGCCAAAGTCAAGGAAGATGTTTTTGTCGGGCCACAAATTCGAGAACTTGTAAAGGATCCTGCCTTTGACCAAGTTTTGGCGGGGAAAGGAAAGGAAGTTTGGGAAGCCTTCAAGGGAGTTAGTCATGGATTTTTAGGCAACAAAAGAGATGATAACTACACTGAGTTGGTGATTGTGCTCCTGCAAAAATACCATCAACTTGGATGCAAAGTGTCCCTTAAAATCCATTTTCTCCACTCCCACCTAGACTTTTTCCCTCCTAGTTGTGGAGCTTTCAGTGATGAACACGGAGGAAGGTTCCATCACGATATTTCTGTTATGGAACAAAGATATCAGGGCCGCTGGAATGAAACAATGCTTGCGGATTACTGCTGTCTTTGCGTAGGAATGCTCCGGAACTCAGTTACAAGAGACAAGCTAAAAGACGACGATCTCATGAAGCCACACATGATTCTCTTCAGACCCAACCATCTGCCAGGTATTCTTCCATAAATTTAGAACTCTTAGAATGTAACTGCCATTTAAAAAAAATAAATGCACTTTCAATGTTGTTGGCATATGTAATTAAAATCTATCATTTTCTCTTAATCCGTTAAACTGAAATACTTCCACCTATTGTGTATCACAGAAACTAGAGCTAAGAAAAATTTTTCATTGTCATATTCGATTTTCTCAACCCAAAATTAGTGGGAATTGACTCATGAAGTGCAAGAAACATTCAATTTTTTTTTTTTTTTTTGTTGGCCAGTGTTATTGTTCATTACTTGTTATTATATTCTCTTACTTGATCTGTGGGTAATAATTTTCACAAATATCATTTCATAATAGACGAGTCAGAAGTTTGATAGCTGTTTATTACAGCTCCTGCAAGCTGAGAATTTATCAGCCTCCACTGATTACCTCTAGCTTGATATTTTTAAACTAGTGTTATTGACACTGCAATATCCGTGGTATCTGGCAGGCATATCGGAAAATATTTAAAAGGGTAAGAGTGGCTCTTGAGCAGAGCCCTGGAAAATACCGGCTGCGTGGTATTACCGATATTCATCGATCAACGCTTCACATTTCTCGGTTAATTCAGTATTTTATTCAACGGAATATCCATGTTTCATAACAAAATTGAAGGAAGGTAATATAACTGTGGTATACTTAACGGTTAAGGCGCTTCTCATCAAATCCTGTCTAGGGGACGGATGTTTTGTCCAGGGGCGTATTTTGCGGACTACCGGGGCTACCGGCGGTAGCCCAAGGAAATTACAAAAGAAAAAATTTATAATATAACATAATGTAATAATTTTGTATTACCGTATTAGTTTTACCACAGTAATTAAAATTAAAGTAATTGTTAGATTTATATGCGCTCTCTGCTCTCGAAAAGAAACAAGTTGTCAAGGCGGCATCACTGGAGAAACCGCTGCTACGAAGGGTAGCCTGTGACCGTTCCGCTCACGTCGCACAACTCCCCGTCCCCCCGCTCTCTTCTGTTTCCATCGTGCAGTGTAGGCGGGTGAGTTGCCGCTCTCGTGATCGGTTTCTTGGAAGGCGCGAAGCAACAATATGCTATGCTTAGTACGCTAGCTCATTAATGTGATTGTGTTCTTGCAGTGCAGTATTTTAAATTTGTGATTTGTTCGAGTGTCTAAGAGTTATATTAATTGTGAATTATTAAGTTTTTAATTTCCCAATTAAGTGATATTGTGAAAAATATGGCAGAACAAGTTTCTGGAGAGGTTTGTGTTGAAAATGACTGTGTAATAGAAGGTTTATTAAAAGTGCCTTTTAACCGTCGTACATACAGCGAGAAAGTTGAAATTGTGAAAATAGAAAGACCAACTCCTGAGTTAAATTTGTCCATGGACGTAAAAGAAAAACAGCGTGAGTATACACGCCATTTCACTTCAACATCATATGGTAAGTGGAATTGATTGTGTGGTAGTTCTAAACTGTCTAAACTATTTTGCTGGCCATGTTTGTTATTTTTAGCCGCGAAACTAATGTGTGGTCAAAAGAGGGGTTTTCTAATATGAACTCCCTTCGAACGGCAGTCCTAAAACACGACAAATCTAAAGCTCATATTTATAGTAGCATGAACTTTGCAAACTTTGGGAAGACAAGAATTGATTTACAGCTAGATAAGCAAAAAGTTCTACACATCAACCAGCACAATGCTCTTGTGAAAAAAAATCGGGAGATTTTACTGCGTCTTATTAACGCAGTCTGCTTTCTAGGAAAACAAGAATTGGCTTTTCGGGGTCATAATGAGAGTGTGGAATCAGACAATAGAGGAAATTATATTGAATATTTAAGTTCCTTAAGTGAATTTGACCATTTACTGGCCAATCATCTTGAGAGTTCAACAGTATTCCGTGGTACTTCTCCCGCAATTCAGAATGACTTAATATTTGCTATGAGTGGGGTTATGATAAAGAACATAAAATCTGAAATAGAAGAAGCACCTTTTGTGGCCATTGTTGTTGATGAAACAAGTGACTGCTCTAATCAGAGTCAATTGTCCACTGTTTTAAGATACGTCGACAGTACTGCCAATGTTCAAGAACGGTTTATAGGATTCACAAATGTCAGTTCGGGCAAAACTGCTGCTGCTTTGTTTCAGCATGTGGAAGGTGTTATAGCAGAATACAATGTCGGCAATAAGTTAATTGCACAGACATACGATGGTGCTTCAGTTATGGCGGGAAATATTAATGGCTTAAAAACAAAAGTTCAAGAAAAGTATCCTCAAGCACTATTTGTCCATTGTTACAGCCATGTTCTCAATTTAGTTTTGCAACAAACTACTTTATCCATTCCAGAATGCCGCATTTTTTCAAAACACTGTCGGGTTTAGCTGCATTTTTCTCATCATCTCCTAAAAGATCAGAAAAACTCAAGGAATTTATGAAAAAGAAACTCCCAAAAGTAGCACCAACTAGATGGAATTTTACATCTCGGCTTGTAAATACAGTAAAGGAATACAGAGAACAACTGATTGCTTTCTTTGAAAATATCATTTGTAATGACTCTGAAGAAAACTGGGATGATGATGTAATTGTGCAGGCTCAAGGATATTTATATTTTTTCGCACAGTTTCAGAATATATTTCTTCTTGAAGTCTATGCTAGAGTGTTCGCACATACAGATGTGCTCTACAATATTCTTCAGACAAAAAGTCTAGACATAGCATACTGCTTGCAAGAGGTATCAAAGTTAAAACATACTATATCCGAGTTCAGACGTAGTGGGTTTCCGTCCATATGGAGTAATATGGAAAATGAAAATTCTTCAGACAATACAATGGAACCACCATTAAAGCGAAGAAAAGGAGATGATGAATTGAAATACAGGCAGCTGTACTACAGCATACTAGATCGTATGCACATGGAAATTACTGACAGATTTTCTGATTATGGAAAGCTTCAGTTCACACATCTTCTAGATTCTCAAAAATTTTCTGCTTATAGAGAAAACTTCCCGAATGAGGCACTAAACAAATTATTTCAGTCCTATAACAGTCACTTTGATCAAGTACGTTTGAAAAATGAATTAAGTGTAATATATTCAGCAGAAGTCTTTGATTTTTCGAACAAACCTATCCATGAAATATTATCTGCCATATATGAAAACCAGCTGAACCAAGTTATTCCTGAAGTCCTTAAATTGGCAACATTAATTGTGACAATACCAGCTACGTCAGCATCGGTAGAAAGAACATTTTCTGCGTTGAAGAGAATAAAATCCTACTGTAGATCAACTCATACACAAGAACGTTTATCCGGCTTGGCACTGATGTCCATTGAAAAGTCATTTTTACAGAAACTTCGTAAGCGGCCCAACTGTAATTTCAATGACGAAGTCATCAAAGTATTTTCGTCCCAATCAAGACGTCTGGAATTCACATATAAATAGGTAAGGAATTTTATTATAGGGTTTTAAAAATATATTTTGTGTAATAATAGGGTCAGTGGTAGCCCAGACCCTTAAACCAGTATACGCCACTGGTTTTGTCCATTATCAATGTAATGTTCGTAATTGTTTTTGGATTTGCTTTTCTGGATTAATTCTTGCACTTAGGCTTACTCTGGCCCATTGTGTGTCCTACATGTAATGCGATGATTGTCCAACACCGACAGGCGACCTGGGTGACATTCGTGAATCCAAAGCCAACAGGTGGATCATCATGCCAAGAACCAGATCCTATTCTCAAGACGAGCAGAGATGTATCCATAGGGGAAGACGTCTGACCAAGCATGCATATTTTCACCCATTCTCACTCTTATCACAATCCTACCCAAAAGTACATATCTGTGGTAAATGTTATCAGTTGCCTATTAGTCTATTACTGATACATGTCAGTTATCGTAAGATCTTAAAAAGCAGTACGACAGCCTGACTGATCACAGAATTACTCAGACTCTCGTGTATCGAGCAGTATGAATCATTTGAGGTGACCTGTACGTGTTCCAAGGGAAGTCAGCGTGCTCATTTCCACATCTCAGCCTTCTTACTCCCATATTTCCCCTCTCATAGAATCCTAAATGATGCAATCTCTACTTCAGTCTTGTCATCTGATACCCATAGGCGCAAGCGCGCGCTTTAGGGCTTAGGAGAGCCTGAGCGCTTTACAGCGGAAAGGAAAGAGACAGACGAAAGAGGTAGTATATGGCGGTTGGTCGAGCTATATACAGGAATGGCCAGTACTTATTCAATGGATAAAGGGAAGTGAAGTTATTAAAACTCTAAATATGTTAATTTTTAGATTTGTCTGAGAAGTATAAGTGCATTATAAGAATGTAAGTTTTAATTTTAATGCTCATTTTTCACAAGTTTGCTTTTTATTCAAAAGGAATATTTTCTCTATTATTTTTACAGAACAGTGAAATTATCAGATATGTTTGTTTAGTAGCCTTACAGGTAGTGAAACAATGTTTTCGTAAATCTAATATATCATAAATACGTATAACTGAAGATAGTGCATTACAAATTTTGAAAATATTCGCATGGAAAATGTTTGTAAGGAACTGAATTAAGAAAGCAACTATTGTTAAAAAAAATATGGTTTATTTAACGGCGCTTGCAACTGCAGAGGTTATATCAGCGTCACCTGTGTGCCAGAATTTTGTCCCGCAGGAGTTCTTTAAATGCCAGTAAATCTACTGACATGAGCCTGTCGCATTTAAACACATTTAAATGCCATCGACCTGAGCCGGGATCGAACCCGCAACCTCAAGCATAGAAGGCCAGCGCTATACCAACTACGCTACCGAGGCCGACAGCAACTATTGTTACATCATAAACAAAATATATGTGCCGATGTGTTGTAAAAAAAAGTCAGCTCTATAGCTTCACCAGATTTCGAGAAAATAATTTAATATTCTGATGATAGGAAGTTCGCACCAATATCACCCTAAAATCGTAATGCGATAAGAGTTTTGTTATGTAATATTAGTTACAGTTAAAACACATAAGTTACCTAGGTAACTTTGCTTTGCACTGTAATATTGTTTTGATTAGTTTATTGATTACTTTTATAAGGCTAAAGATACCATCAATATCAATTCCAGCTTACCATGTCATACTCAATCTCTTTCCTTGGGATACTTTCTTTATGAATGATGTGTTTCATTCACTTAGTACGGTATAGTTAAACTACTATGGAATCTATGTGAATATTCCTTCTTAAATCTTTATTATACACCGCAAAAAAAAAAAAAAAAAAAAAAAAAAGGGCAAGTGTTAATTCATATTTTGGAAAGAAAAGTTTACCCATTGGTTGGTTTGTGACATCATCTTTGCCACTTCCTTCCGTCACTCTATATTTATTGCTGTGACATTAAAATGTACAATCCTAAACACAAGCAGCTAAAACAAATTTACAACATTTTTGTTTTCTTTTTATGTTTATAATGGAATTCTGTGATATTGAACTCAATTTTAAACAATGTTTAAGAGAGTTAAGATGTCGTTAAAACCCATGAAAGCTGCTAGAGCAGTGGCATTGGTAGAGGATGGCAGCATCTTACATTATGTGGCTCAGGTGTTGCATACAACTCCGTCGACGGTTTCACGAACAGTGCAGAGGTACAGGGAACTTTGTTCATATTCTCTTAGATCGGGATATGGTAAGAAAAGATTAACTTTTTGCAATAGATGACCAGTTCTTGAGTCATTCCACGTCAAATCGCACAAAATCATACAAATTTTGACCTTTATATTTCTGATTGCGTTTATATTTTTTTTTTACCAACTCTATGGGTCTAATAAACCAACAAGTGTACTTTTATTTCCTTCTGAGTCCACATGTTTTTAAAATATTACATATTAAAATTCGTTGAAAATGTCGCACAATGCAACATTTAAAGCGTCATATTTCTGACGGTATTGATGTTAAATTAAAAAAAAAAATGCATTTAAAAGCTTAAAGTATTGTCTTTTATTAAATAGTTACTAACTAATTTTAATATAATTATTACAAATATTTTTTTATAATTCAATTTTTAAAACATATATATCAATGTGAAATAGCCCTATTAAAAATCTAAAAAAAATGCCTACTAGGTGCACTGAAGTATTCTTAATAATTCCAGAGAAAATCAGAATGGGATCTCCAATAGTTTAATGGAAATTTAATTACTTATGACAGAATGTGTAGCGGTCGGCGCAGCAGCAGTGGACGGAAGGCGTTAAAGCGCGCTGGGAGGTTTATCGGCGCTGGATGATTGACTGAACATTGCAACATTACACCCAGTACGGATCAAGTCACTCGAGGATACACTGCTAATTTACTTATTATGTTATCTTCAAATAATTGTACATTATGCTTTTTAAATGTTTCTTTTCATTCACACTTTAAATTTTCATTCGCCTACCTTCTTTCTTGAAAGAAAATTGTTTTACTAAATCTTCAGTTTTTGACAACGGAATGAAAGAATGTAATTTTAATGTACCAGTTATTGGTTTTAGATTATGGTATCTGGCCTGCAAATTTTCAGTGTGGTTTTTGTGCTTATTGAATGGACAAAATATAAATGACACGTTAGAATTGTTTTTTGTGACCAATCAAACAGTTTTTTTTTTTTTTTTGGTGTTATAGGATCTTGTATAGGCTAACTCTCGTGACAAGTCTTTTAACAGTGTCTGCAATGCCATCACATGGACCTTTACCATGCGACGTTGCAAATAAGTGTCATTCAGCACTAATTCCATAATCGTCTTCATGTAAGCAATTATTTTTAAAATTAGTTTTTTTTTTTTTTTTTTTTTTTTTTTCGTATTGTGAACTTGATCCATTGGAAAAGTAGATGATTTTTTTCATATCGTTGAATTCTTGCTTTAAGAAATTGATTGCTTCGGATTGAAAAAAAGTGAAAGGGATCGGTGTCATGTTTCATGGTTTCTGAGATGACAATACTTTTGTAACGAATTTCTGTATCTCCTTTGAAATATACTACGAAAGGATTTATTTATTTATTTAAATATACAGAATAAAGAATATAATTATGAACAAGAGAAATAGAAATAAAATAATACAATCAATATAAAAAAGGAGATACAGTAGTATTAACAAAATTTGAGACCGGATGAGCAGCGCTCGTGTTCGGTCGCAGTTCAGATATAATATTAATAGGCCTATAAGAGAATATAAAATAAAATAAAGTAGGAAGTAAAATTAAAATTGTATTGTATTGTGGCTTGGCATATGTTCCAATGCACACCTTGTATTGAATCTTGTATTACAAATTAATAATTTTCAGAAAAGTCTGCAATAACTATGTAATTTTCAGGTTGTACATTTCTTTGCATTCCGTCAAAAATAAAATATGGCTGACTTTTGAAGGGATGACGTTGCATCTTCTACATGAAAAACTTTACATGCTAGGGAGCCTTTTACTTTTTGAAACTTTTCACGGGGGTATCGTTTTTGTTGTAGCTTTCTTTTCTTGATAGGGGACTCTATTGACATCAAACTCTTGTTTAATTCCTCAATATTAGTGATTTCTAGCACTGTATCCATAGAACTGCTAGAAGAAGAACTGGGATAATCACTTTCTTTCCGCACTTTATTTGATTCATGTTTATTAATATTACAAGGACTACCGGCTTCACATATAATTTCATCTGAGCTATCCGGAAATTGATTGATTTTTACGGAACGAATCACATATTTGCATATTCAAAGACTCCTTTAAATTGATCTTTAACAATAAGTCGCGACTTATGCGTCTTAGTGTACTTTTCTTTTTAAAAGCGTGATTAGGAAAGTAAATGGATTTAAAAACTTGTTATATATTACGCGATCTTTACCATCACTCATGTTGTATAGAAGTCACGTCACTGCGTGAAATTCAAACCCAAACTGATTATTTTTCTCTTCTATATTTTGTCTCCTGCCATCTGTTTACTGCCATAAAGTTTACTGCCTTACCTAGCCTTGCTATCATACAGTTGGCTATATTACAGTATAAACATACAGCACTGTGAAGGGCTTCCCCTCTTAGCTGAGCTGACAATAATAAAATAATTTTAGATAAGATATTTACTGTTTCTTAAGGTATTAATCATTTGATGATTAGTATGGTGACATCAGATGCAACGGGGGATTTCGTAAAACTTTCCCCGGGCATCCTTCTAGCCTATGGCTGCAAGCAGTTCATTAGCTCGGCATCGCGAGCTCGCGCATGCCTTCGGAAAATAAATTGTTACAAATGTATGGGGGCCGATCCCATATTTATAAATGCAGTAGTTTACAGATAATACATCAGCGAATAAGTCTATATATATATATATATATATATATATATATATATATATATATATATATATTTTTTTTTTTCAGATTTTTAACTTGGCTATTTAATATAGTAATTTTGCTTTGAATAAGAAATGATTTAAAAAATAGGCCAAATTTTACATTTATTTGTGATAGGCCTAAAGTAATAAAAATTGTTGTATTTAGTCTTTCAAATGCGCCAAACCGCAAATCTCAATTATATGTAGACACAGAGTTCCAAGTGAGTTTATGTAACAGTGCGCGCATAATTTGCGTAACTTCAAATATTCATAATTGCACAAATAATTAATAATTGTCAAAATAAAACAATAGGCTACGGGTCTCCTTATTTGATGTCTGGAATTCATGAAAAAAATAATTCGACCATTTCCGAGAAGGTCGTGTTTTATTGCTGTGCGATTTGACGTGGAATGACTCTCTTGCGCCTTCAAGTGCTGCGTAACCGCCGCACCACTGTGGTCTAAGCCAGAAATCGACTGGAAAAAGTGCGAGGTGTGAATGTCAGTGAGTGGACTTGAGGAGGAGGGTACACGATGCTGGCCTGATCTCCAGAAGACCTGCTCCTGGCTCAGAACTTAAAAGACAACATCGTCAAACTCGCATACAGTTTGCAAAGGAAGATCAGAAATGGGTTGAGGAACAGTGGAGAACAGTTTTGTTCTCAGATGAGATCCAATTCGGCCTCAGATCCCCAGATGGAAGAGAAAGAGGAGGACTGGAGAAAGGTATTCTCTATGCGAATTTTCGTCAATGAGTGCATTTCATAGTCGTTCAGTAATGGTGTGGGCAGGCATCAGTTTTACTTTACGAATGGACCTTGTCTTTGTGGAGGGTGAGTTTGTTACATGAAAGAAATCCTTGGACAACATGTTCTTCCCTTTTGCATCATTTATTGGTGACAATTTCGTGCTCTTGAAGACAATACACGTCCTCGTGTGGCGCGATATGTCCTCCAGTACCTCAATGAAGTAGGGATTTAACTCATGCAATGGCCATCTCAACCCAATTGATCATCTGTGGGATATTTTAGGAAGGAATGTCCTTCACTAGGGTCCAGATATTCTTCAAAAGCTACGGGGCCATGTAATCAACACCTGAGTCACATAACGTAAGCTGTGGTCATCCTCTACCAACGCGACTACTCTAGCGGTGTTCTCGGGGCTTAACGGCATCTTAACTCTCGTAAATATTGTTTAAAACTGAGTTCATTATCACAGAATTCCATTATATGCATAAAAGAAAAACAATAGTGTTGTAGCTTTGTTTTGGCTGCTTATGTTTAGGGTTGTAAATTTTAATGGCACAGTAATAAATATAGAGTAAGGGACTGGAAATGGCAAAGAGGGTGTCACAAACCACCCAATGGGCATGCTTACCTTCCCAAAACATGAATTAATACTTGCCTAAGACAAACAGGTTCATAGAAGCACACAGTAATATGTTATAATTTGTATTATAATTTGATATTTCAAATTTATTCAAGGGTTGCGGTTTTTTTTTCTCGGCAGTGTATTAGTAACGTTTAAAACACAACTGGTATCAAGAAATTGGTGTAAATACATTTGTTTTACAAACACTATAGATAATATCAAGCAGAAAGAAGTCATATAAAAATGATATAAAATTTCACGTTCCGTTTGAAGTTCGTACAGTTGTCAAAAAAAAAAAAAAAGTGGCCGCACTCTTGAACAGCGAATATTTTCTAAGTCCACTTCGGGTCACGGCGATGTTACACGATGCATGTGCTTTTAGAAGCAGTTCCGGAACTATGATATCATTCCATATCTGCGCCTCGTAGACCAGCGGTAGAGAGCTCGCTTAATGATTTGAAGGTTGTGAGCTCGGGTCTTCTCCAAGTTTTAATTTAATTTTTAATCGTTCTTTAGCGATATAAATACTGCATTATTCAAATTATCATTTATATTCTGTTATCGTTCTTTATCGATATGAATAATATTCAAGTTATTTATATTTTATCTTTCTTTAGCGATATATATAACATTCAAGTTATAATTTGTTATATTCTGTTATCGTTCTTTAGCGACGTGAATAACATTCAAATTATCATTTTTATTCTGTTATCGTTCATTAGCGATATAAATAATATTAAAATTATCATTTGTATTCTGTTATCGTTCGTTAGCGATATAAATAATATTCAAATTATTATTTGTATTCTGTTACCGTTTGTTGGCGACATAAGTAATATAAATTTAATGTTAGGTTTAGAACAATACAGCTGCCTAATACGAGTGTTAGTTTTTTCTTCTTATACTGTTATATTATTACATAACACTATCCTGTAACATAATAAATTGGAAAGGTGTCACGAGGATTTGAGGTTGATACGTTGACATTTCAATTCCGAATTTCGCGACGTCCGACGTTCCTACGTTCTTCCGATTGAGCTACGTCATTTACCTGGTATTAACGTAATTCAGCGCATTATCAGAAACACTACAACTGAACATTCATTTCAATTAATTTCTGAATATTTAGTAATGATATAAAAAGGTTACGTTTATGACAATAATATTTGTAGTTGTAATACCAACTGCAACAACAGCAGTGTTAACAGCAGCAATGATTAAGGACGTATTGCGTGGATACAGTTCAATACAGATTTTTCGAAAGCAAATTACGACACTGAGGTCGAGATTATAAAATAATTATATTCTTCTTAACTCTGTGGACTTCATGTTTGAAAATGATATAGTTATTAATAAGACTCTAATAAGTATTTATATTATTATTTCCTAATTGAAGAATATATATTTTTAGTATAATGAATGTTTTGCTGTTATATTGAGACCTAGGTAGAGGCTAATTCTCTGAGGAAACCACGACGCCATTTCTGCCTGCGACTTTGACTAACATGGCTCCACAAAGAGGTGCAGGAACGAATGAAAGTATAATACGTGCTGTGGTTCATCTTGGTTTTTCGGCATCCGAGGCAGGTAGGCGTTTCAACGTTTCAGAAAGGACAGCCTGGAGATGGGTGCAAAATTTTCAACGCTCGGCAATTTTTGTCCGAAAAGCTGGGAGTGGCACAAGGAAAATTTCAACACTCAACAGAACGCAAGATTAGTGGCAGAGATTGAAATGAATCCCTTTCATACCGCTGCTACTTTGAAGGCAGTTGTTAATTTCCCTGGCCACGACCAGACCGTGAGAAATCGTTTAAGAGCCGCCAATTTGAGATATCGACGTGTCATTCCTAGGGAAGTTCATAAGGAAGAGCATATAGAGGAGCGTTTAGTCTTTGCAGTGGGAAATGGTAATCGGGATTGGAAAAGAGCAATCTTTTCTGATGAAGTCACCTTTCCTACTACAAAGGAAGGACCCACTCTTGTATATCGTCCTCCTGGTACCCGATTCGACCACAGATACGCTGCCATGCGTGCCCGCAGTGGTAGAGTATCTGTGTCGTGTTGGAATTCTTCAATTTCAGCAGGATAATCATCCAGTCCACACATCTCAATTGATTCGTGACTGGTTTGCGAGGAGACAGGATATTGAATTGATAGACTGGCCTCGTCGCTCTCCGGACTTGAACTCTTTAGAGAATATGTGGGCACAAGTAAAGAAGCATATGCGGAAAAATTGGCCCAATCCCCTTCCAAGATGATTTGTGGAAGCTCGTCCATGGTCCTTGGGATGGCGTGACTGAGAACAGTCGGTATTTGAAAACACTAGTCGATTCCATGCCCACTCGACTGCAAGATGTGATCGAGATGGGAGGAAGATGGACTAAATATTGAATCATGGCTGTTTGTTTGTTTTTTTTTTTAACTTTTAATTGTATTAATTTTTTAAGGCAGACGCCTGTAAGTTTGTTTTGTTTGTCATGAAAGATATTTTTGTTGAGAATATAATCTTGCTTTCCATTTGCAGCCATAATGTCATAATAAATAATGACACAGTCATGGCATAATACATTCATGAACCTGATGTTAATTACTAAAACAGTCATAAAAGAAACAGAGAAACAGAAACAATTATATTTTCTCTATTTCCTAAAAAAAAAAAATAATAAAAAAATAAAAAGCATTAGGTTGTGTTCGAACGCACAAACTTTTATTCTGACTGTAGATATCAGGCCACGTGGTCCAACATGTAACATCACCTGTCTCCGAATTGTAGCGGAGATACCCGAAGGGAATGTTGTGTCTAGAGAGCGGCCACTTTTTGTTTTGACAACTGTACATCACTGTCTTAATCCAACAGGTTGCTTATTCATATACATAATCCTTCTCCTGCCATACCTAGTGCTTGATTCTCGCTCACGACGTCAAAGTCAGAAAAATGCGCTTGCTTTGACATCACTGCTCTACTTGACAAGTCCCAGGGCTAGAACTCCGAGCCCTTCCTATATGAACATCGGAAACCCATATTACCCGAAAGGTATCATCCCAGCCTATTTTTAACTAATTGCAGATTATAGATGAAATGAGGAGAATGTGAAGTGTATTGGTGGAACTTAAGGGATTAGGTACAGCTTAAAGCAGTAAAATTTTGGAAATATTCCACATTTTTTCCTCCATTACTGTATCTTGTACAATAATGAAAATTAGTATGTGTAAAACAATGTCCTTGTGCTATATGTAAAAAAAATATTTTTACGATTTAAAAACAATTATTTACATTTTTTTTTTTTCAAAATCAGTTCACTGTGCAGTGATGAAGCGTTTCCCACATAACTCAAAAACTATCCAACATTCTGTGATGAAATTTTTTGTGTGTATTTATGCATATCATATCTACAATATGATGTAAGATCGCTTCTCTACTTTGATAGAATAAATGCATTTAAAAAATGGTCAAATATCAGTACTTACTTCTAACACAAAATAGAAAAAAATATTATTTATTAAGGAATGTAGTTGAAAGAGCATGATATTGTAAACATGAGTTTCAGCAGTAAAATAAAAGAGAGAGAACGTGAAAGAGTTAACATCATCACTGCACAGTGAACTACTACCATTATGAATTTTGAAAAAAAAAAATTAATCGTAAAAATATTTTATTCATATAGCAGGAAGACAGTGTTTTACACATACCAATTTTCATTATTGTACAAGATACAGTAATGGAGGAAAAAATTGTTGAATATTTCCAAAAATTTTACTGCTGTGAACTGTACCTAACCCCTTAAGAGGAGATTGAAGTACTCTAAGGAAAACCCTCTGCAACGCTGCTTTGTCCACCACAATAGCACAGTCATAGTTGAGGGAATAGCACATTTGCCAACTGATCCGAAGTTGAGTTCGGGCGTGGGTTCAAATTCGTTTTGGGCTGATAACCTGGTTGGGATTTTCCGAGGTTTTCCCCAGCCGTAAGACGAATTCCAGATAAAGTCCTGGTGAATCCTCGGACTCATCTCTCCAAATATCATCTCACTATCACAAATTCCATCAGGTAGCATAGCGGTTGATACAGCACCACTAAATAGGCGATTAAAATAAGAACATAAGCTTCACAAATTCCAACGCGCTACCTCTTGAGTCATAGACGCGTCACAAATTTGTATTACATAGAGAGACTCAACATAGTCTCGACTCCCCTTTGGAGAGTCCATTATGTGATTAGTGTTATGTCAACAGCCTTTTATTTAGTATTATATGGACTACTCAAGATGTAAAAATAAAATTGGGGTCTTGAATGATGCTGATCATGATACCTAATGATTATGATCACAACGACAGTTTTACTGTTACCACCACCAACGCCTCCGTCCTACCACAAAGTTGAAGTAATGGACTGTCTGTACTTCCCGCCGCGGTCTATACCGTGTATTTAAACCAACACTAGCTACACCCTCTGGTCATGTTAACGGCGTGGAGCAAGGCCACAATGTTATTCACATGATAAAATAACATGTTATCATAAATAAAATGATTTATCACAATGAAATTTTCGCTCCCATAATATAAATAGTCGTAGAGTATCTATTTTGACGCATTTCCGAAACGGCAAGATCCACGAATTTACAATAAAACGAATTTCCAGCTCGTAGAGATAATTTTATTTTTCGACAATTCTCTATCAGCAATATCTTTGTTATGCAGAATATTATGGATTTATTAATTTGTCCTACAGAATAATATCTGTAATATTGACAATATTTGAGGAGAAAAAATTCGCTCCTGCATAAATGTCAACATATATGCCTTAACTTGGGGTAAGGCTACAAAGGGAAACATTGAAGGAGGAAAATTCGATCCGGTGTTGTGGATTGAATTCGGCGTAGCTCAGTGGTCAGAGCGCTTGGTACGTAGAACCAAGGACCCGGGTTCGATTCCCGGCGCCGGAGCGAATTTTTCTCCTCAAATATTAATTTGTTATGCAGACCATGATAATACAAAATTTGTGTAACCCCATATACGAGGGTCACTCCGAAAGTAATACACAACATTTATTTAAAAACTATCCGTACCCTTGCGCTCCGCTGCACTTGTTAAAATAAATATTAAGTAATTACATAATTAAAATAGGACATTTGATCCAGGGAACATTCGTGTTTGATAGAAGGATAAATCGTTTAATATGTTACTTAATTTAAATTGTATTTAAATAATTAAGATGCGATCATTTTGGTCCAGAGAGCACTCATTTGGTGCAGTGATAATTCCTTTAACATGTTTCTTAATGTTATTACACACAAATAATTAAAACATGATAATTTGGTTCAGAGAACATCCGTTTTTAGTCAAGGGTAATTCAACATTTTTCTAAATTAGTCTTGAATGCATCCTTTAATAAATCACTCCCAATTAGTAGAGTGAATTGTATACGAAGGAAATTTTTATGTTAACCTTACTGTGCATCTTTGTCTATTTTTGTTAAGTTTATTTTATTCGTGCCTTAACATACGTGGTCATGTCGCGTGTTTAGAATGTGTGGGTATATCAGTAGGCCGTTTTTGTGTGTTGTAGATGGCTTGTGTTCATCTAACTGATTATAGACTTTGATTAATGTTTTTGGTATTGGTAATTGAGGCAGTGATGAATCATGGCATGTATCTTTTCAATCTGGCATTTGCCTTTATGACTTGGGGTACGCTAGCAAAAAAGATTGAATACCTATGCTCTAGTTCAAGTGACTATCCATTTGTTGCTTATTAATGTTCTGATTAGTACTAGAAGTATCTTGTTTTTAACATAAAACAAATGATGAAACGTTTATGGTTTAAAATTAAATTAATGTACTATCTATTAATAATCACCTTATGTTATGATTGTAAGTTCAAGGGCAGGTCTTAATGTTTTCTATCATCAGATATCTTCTCCTGCTCCGAACTTTTCTTTGCTCGTTCATCATTTCTTTCGGTACGTCCTTCAGTAGGCCGTTTGTTCTTAGTGACCCAACCAATTTCTTTCTCTCTTCATTATCAGTTGTAAGTTCTTATGGTTGTAAGTTAAATTAATCTACAATACTATCTAGTAATAATGTTATGATTTGAGTGTGTAGATCAAAATAAGCGTCCACACCTGTAGAGTAACGGTCAGCACGTCTGGCTGCGAAACCAGGTGGCCCGGGTTCGAATCCCAGTCGGGGAAAGTTACCTGTTTGAGGTTTTTTCCGGGGTTTTCCCTCAACCCAATACGAGCAAATGCTGGGTAACTTTCGGTGCTGGACCCCGGACTCATTTCACCGGCATTATCACCTTCATATCATTCAGACGCTAAATAACCTAGATGTTGATACAGCGTCGTAAAATAACCCAATAAAATAAAAAAATCAAAATAGGCCTATATTGATATTGAAAAGTTAGTAGATCTAGTAAATATAATTATGAGCTGTTTGGACCTCTTTCTTGGGGGATATTTTGGATCAACTATAGCCGCGTCGCTGTTATTTCCGGAGTGACTCTTCTTCTTTGTTTACGTCTTAAACTGGCCGCGTTGTTACATATTCCATATATAAATACCTGTTTACCGCCGAGCACGACAGTGTATTAATTAACAACTGTTTGCTAAATGTGGCAGCAGTGAAAGTGCATAACGCCATCAGAGGCCAATGACAAGACGCGCACGTTTAAAGTAGCCGAGTTACAACGTGATTGGCTGCCGGAAATAACAGCGACCCGGCTATAGGCCAAGAGATGATGGGGTAGGGCAGGGGCGTATTTAGGCCTAGACAGACTAGACAACAGATTTGAGGGGGCGGTTTTTAAACTATTGTTAATTTTTTAATATTCTTTTAAATTTTATTCATAAATCTTTAAAAAGTACACAAACTTAAACGCACAATCAAAATGATATGAATAACATTGGTAATAATCCGTTCAAATTTAATCAACGATCTGCCAACGGTAAAACGACAGTTTTTCAATAATAGTGTCACAATGCGATCATAGCACTTTTTTTTTCAATGTTATTCCCTCTCATCATGAGTGTCTCACGTGATAACATTAAAGAAGTTACTGGTATTATATTACGATATGTTAGGAAGGCAAATCTCGTTGCTCGCAATCATAAGCTTTGTGATAAGAGACGCCGCTAACTCTGTTATAAGAGTAGCCAGTATCAACACACAATAATGCCCATTCAGACTTAAATTCAAAGAAAATACCACCAGCCATTGTATCAGCCGGACGCTTGGCAGTTCAGTTTAATTTGAAACGGTAAAGTGTGCAGTTGTTTTGTAGCCAGGTGATTTATATTTTTAATATTCGTTATAATGAATGACAGTTGGAAAAAGCTAAGTGGTTCTAAATACCGGAAACTCCTCTGATTGAGGTTCTGACTGACATGTAGGGCCTACATCTATTACCGATATCAGACAGTACATCTCACGTGACGATATGTGTCAGAGGAAGAATTGCATCTGAAATCTGATTAGTGTAATATGTAGCTAGTCAGCGATGTATGAAGTGGAGGGGGAAAGGAACTGGTCACCCTACCCCATTATCTCCTGGCCTAGTTGCCTTATGAGTGATGCCTTGATGGTGTCCTTATGGGGTCCAGACCTGTCTTCGGACAGTTGACTAAACTATACCGGAAACTCGCGAAAGACAAAGCAATAAAAAAAAGGAAATTGTGAGAAAAGGTGCAAAGGTAGATGTTATTTAAAAAAACAAAGCCAGCCAGCTTGTTCCAGTTCGAGTCCAGATACATCAGAGTGTAATAGATAATGTGGCGAACAGTACCGAAAATAGTGGAACGTGTGGTTTATCTGAGTCAGACGTTTCCGATATTAGAAACAGTAATAATGACGCGGAATCAATTATTTCAGTTGATCCAAATGACGCATATAGGGCGAAATAAGGGGCGGAAATATTTTTCTCTGCCTAGAGCGCCAAGTGGCTAGATTCGCCGGGGGCGGTAAACTGCACACACGTTTCAGGTATATGACCTAAAAGAAGGTAATTTACACACATGTAATTTGCACACACCGATTCTGGATATGTAATCTGCACACTCAAACAACCCAGGTAACAAAAATAGGATGTAAATTGCACACAGAGCTATAATGGCATATATTTCCTTTGAACATACTCCTACTACAATATTAACGTATTAACCAATAATTTATATTGGTAGGTGGTATTTTGTTCGCTTAATGAATTCCAATTGGGATATATGCTTCGCAGTAAAATCTTTTATATTTCTCTCCATAGATTCTTTCTTCTTTAAGGAGCCTCATTTTTTATTTTTGCTGCAGTAGATATTCCCTGAATTTTCACGTATATGTATATTTGAAATTCAATTAACCTGTTTGTAAAAGTGTAAATATCAGGATGAGCAGAGTAAAATGTCTTGTTGAATCTAAAATGAAAATACTCGCAGACATTAATTAGTTGTACGCTGCAAGCTTTCTGTTTTAGCTGCCCAGATTGAAGGAGGAAAGGTAGCGTCATCGTCTACATAGGTGTCTACTAAAATAAATAGTCACAAAAATTATCTAGCTTTTCATCTTGTGGCTTAATGGCCACTAAATCAGATACAAAACAGTCGCCATCCTCATATAGGTCTAAAATGGTAGAGCGAATACAAATTTTAACCACCTGCCGATTTCAGAATCACTTTTATATTTGTTTATTAAACCATATTTTTTTAATCTGACGAAGCCAAGATTGACTTAGGTGGAATACAACACTTATTGCAGCATAGATAGCACTTACAAACAACTGTGTTCAAGGACCAATACTTTATGTTGAACTGCTGTGTAACTATTCATCTGAGTCAGTATAATTCATACAGTACCTCTCTCTTTTCATTACAATTGTCAATTGTGTTTATCGCTTGTAACATTGGTTGACATTGCGTTCGATTTATATATCATTTATTAAAAAAATAATCCGAGTTATGCTGTGTGTGCAGTTTACATATGACCCTTACTACCTAGATTTTGTTGTTTGTGCAGATTACATGCCACAAATATGCAGCAAAGGTATGGGAAATAATATACCTGAAAAGTGTGTGTAGTTTACCTCCGCCCAGATTCGCCCCTGGGGTAGGGTGGCCAGTTCCTTTCCCCTCCATTGCATGACTAGTAACATATTACATGAATCAGATTTCAGATGTATACAAAAATAATTGTTCTTCCTCTGACACATTTTAACTGAAGTGTACTGCCTGATAATAGATGTACTTATCAGACAGGACCTCAATGAAAGGATTTGTAGGAGTTTAATGGGAGAAATCTCCACTTCCTACCGGGAAGCGAATGTGGGTCCGCTGGATTTGTAGCTAGATGAAGAAAGTATTTAAAATAGTAAATAATATACAGTAAATACTTTGTGAAAGTTGTCTCTGTGATAACAGACGCGGTTTTCGTGTTTTATAACCGCATTATATGTCATTTAGTCTGAACAGCTGGTTTCATAGCTGGGCATAGACCTCCTGCCACGCGGTTTTGTTACGTTGTTCCATGTGGGATTTGTGTAGTAGACTGGGAATTCCTCGTCCCATCACCGCCTCCTCCGTCCAACGAGCAATTCCAAGAATTCCTCTTTCGTTCCTTCATTAAATCTAATTTCATTTGCACTAGGTTATATGTTGCTATTTTAAGACTTTCTGAATGATTTCGTGTTTTACGTTGACCACGGACATCTTTATTCATAACTATTATGAAAGAAACATCAGGCTAAACTAGTTGAAGTTCATCCCACATTGAATGACTGTCCGATATTCCATACTTCTACTTCTTTTAACGACTTGAAGGTTCTGATTCTCAACTATTAATGTACGTAACTTTTTCTAACACTGTGGGTAAGTAAAATAACACCGTTAGTAACTTAAGAGAAGCTGTAGGGGTAATAATGGAATGATAGTGTTATAGTGGGTTGCAAGAACACATTTATTCCTTCGTTAGCGCTAGCGGTCGAATAAGTTCGAGATACATGACAACTTAGTCGCAAAATTCCTATCGGATTGAACTTATATCGAATCTTACTACTAATAATATGGAAAGCTCAAAACAACCGTTACATATGCAATTTCTTTGGTTTAATTACTGTATTATAAGGTATATTCATTCATAGTGTTCTGTCAAACCCAGCATTCTCCGGTCGATCCTATTTTCTGCATAAGGTACCGTCATTTCCCATAACTATGGTCCTGGAACACAAGTCATCATCATCATCATCATCATCATCATCATCTTCCTAACCAGTATTAGGTCAAGTGGCCTGTTACGGTCTCAAACTAGAATTTTCAGTCCATCTCTTCTTTGGACGGCCTAGAGATCTTTTGCCATATGGATGGTAATGACACAGTGCTTTTGGAATTCTGCATCGATTTATTCGTTCGAGATGACCCTTCCACTGAAGTTGATATTTGCTGATGAACTGTATAATGGGTTCTATTTGAAGTTCTTGCATTATGTCCTCATTTTTTATGATCCCAGCGAGTATATCCAGCTGTTGCTCTCATAAACCTCATCTCACTTGCTGTTATTCTACTGACACCTTTATTCTTCACAGTCCACACTTCACTACCATAGCTTAATACTGGCTGTGCTAAGGTTTTATACAAGCCTATTCATGTGTGTCTTTATACTAGTGAAGGTTTCATGATTTTATTAATGAGCCCCATTGTTTTATTATATTTACATATTATTTCAGCAATATCTACTTCATCATAAGCGGTATAACTGAAATGTCATATGCACAGAGGAAATGCTGTATAGGTGAGAACCCCACCAATTACACCTCTCTGGGCTAGCAACCTATTGAGCGTCATTTTCACATTGCTTTCAAGTCTCA